>NW_027616495.1:0-284474 GCF_964187855.1 Myxine glutinosa | reverse complement strand
ATAGAGAGTTTAACAAGGAGGGGATTACTGGAGGAACTTATGTAGTGAAGGAGCAGGAGACATCAATCTCTTCCAAGACACTCTGGGTCTTTTGACAGGCCGCAAAAATGAGATGAACCGCCACGTCTGCCATGTGTGGATCTGGAAATGTGTTTCAGCCTCATCACGTGATATGATTATAATTTGAGAGCTTTTCATTTCACAGAAACCAAATCAGTTTGTGATGCTGCCATCGCATCACCTATGTGAGAGGAAGCACAATCACAAACGGGTCTCCTGAATCCTGTGGGGTGATGGTGAAGCCTATAAAGTCAAGAAACCGAACAACTTCCTGTGTTTGACCAGAAAAATAGATCAGTTGGTTGCTTTTGACAATCGTGCCGAAGTGACAGGGTGAAACTGAGATTTGTCAGAACTGAAATAGATGGTCCAACAATCAGGACACCATAATTCATGTTTACTACTTACTAACTTATTTAGCCACTCAAGTAAAATTGGACTTGATTGACACAAACAGTGGATTTTCAGCAAAATGACATCCGAAACCTCACCTGCTTCCACATACTCCAAAATGAAGCCCACTCGGTGATGGTGTGGATCTTTTGTCAGGATGTCGATCAACTTTACTGAAGGGAAACAAGATGGTGGAGCACAAGTTAATCTGGCATAATAAACTCATCCAAAGTCAAACACCTTTAAACAACATGATAAACATGCACATTTTGTGTGATGACAAGTAGTCAACAGGTAAGCCTCAACATAGTCCTTTCACCATCAACATTCATGATCTTGTCGGCAAACATTTGGGCAGAACCAAACCACTCATAAATGCATCGTTTAATTAAGCACAGGTGAGTGCAGGAAGGGCTGATACCAATACACAAATGGTCCAAACAAGGAGGAACGGCAGGGTGTTATCTGCGTAGTCTGTGTACCAATCACAATTGGAATCTCGTAGACTCAGGTTGACGCAAACAACTGACGAGAATTCTTCCGATAACACGACATTTGGCGAATACAGAACTCTGATGCAGGTGGACGAGTACATGTGATTTACAGTGTGTTGAAGTCTCATTATTGTCAACACAAAAGTGAATGAAAGTGAAAAGCAAAGAACTAATGGTCTTCATCTCGTCTTCAGTTGTCATACCCTTCCTACTGTCCATGGTACACGGAATCTTGTGGTGAGGCTATTGCCCAGAAACAACTTGCTTTCGTCTCCTGGAAAGCAAATCGAACGGAAGGAAATCTCATTTCCTTTCACAAAGTCTGAAACAAGTGTGTGTCCACCCTCAGGAGAGCCAGGAAACAATATCTCTCCGTTCTCAGGACTGAACTCTCTTATCTGTCTCCCTCTTCCAAATCCTGGTGGCGTCTGGTCAAATCTGTTTCTGGTGTTTGTTCCCCCTCCATCCCCTCCCTCACCTCTGATTCTGCAACTGGACCAGACGGCATCAGCCCACGGGTCTTAAAATCCTGCTCTGCCGTTCTATCTCACCCTTTCTCTGTTCTTTTCACCCTGTCTTTTGTTCAAGGTCTTCTGCCAGCATCTTGGAAATCAGCAAACATTACTGCTTTACACAAAAAGGTGCAAAAACAGATCCTTGCAACTACAGACCAATCAGCCTGCTCCCAATTATCAACAAAGTCATGGAATCCATCATTGCTTCGGATATCAAATCCTTCCTCTTCTTCAATGGCTTGATCTCCGATCATCAATTTGGATTCAGACCAGGTCATTCTACTCTGGACATGTTGCTTCTGCTGTCTCAAAAATGGATGGAGGTCCTCAATGCCAAACAGGAAATCAGAGCTGTCTCCCTTGACATATCACGTGCCTTCGATACGGTCTGGCACCGAGCTCTGCTCACCAAACTCTCCTCCTATGGTATCCATGGAAATCTCCACGCATGGCATGTGGACTTCCTCTCTGGTCGCCGTCAACGTATGGCCCTGAATGGATTTCTCTCATCTACCCTTCCTGTTCAGGCTGGAGTTCCCCAAGGCAATGTTCTGGGCCCTGTGCTTTTTCTGGTCTTCATCAATGATCTCTCTGGAAAATCTCTCTGGAAAATCTCTCTCGAAATGACTCTGGAAAATCCTCTCTATCTCTTTGCTGATGACTCCACTCTCTGCCGCTCCAATCCTCATCCCTCAGATTGGCAGTCTGCAGCCTCCTCACTCTCTGCAGATTGGACAAAATCACACACTGGTCAAACAAGTGGAACATGTCTTTCAATCCTGACAAATCTCACACTCTTACTATGTCTCTCCAAAAAGACCAACTGGACAACCCTCCCATCTACTTTGTCAACAATCCTCTCCAAGAAGTTTTTTTTTTTTTTTTTTTTTTTTTTTGTATACAAGATCTAGGCTCGTGAAAGAGCGAACATTAATCACACAGAAAGACAAACCGACACATAAAACATATAACATCGGGAGCGGTAGACAAGATGGGGAGAGAGGGGGAAGGACACAAACACAACATTTGAGAGCAGGGACCGAGAGACATCGAGAGATCTGAGAGAGGGCGAGGGCTTTGGGGGGGGGGGCATGGGAAGGGGGCGGTGGGAGAGGTTTAAAACATATGGACACTGCCAGGACTTCCAGGAAAGAAGTTGGAATTTCAAACAAGGTGGATCTGGGGTGAATTAGCGGGGGTAGAAAAGATCAACGTTTTGGATGGGGGAAGATAAGAGATGGTGGTGAACAGCTGTTTTAAAGACCTGGAGGGAGGGGTGGGATTGAAGGGAGTGAGGGAGTTTGTTCCAGAGGCGGGAGAAAAGAGGAATGAAAGAGTGAAGGTGAGCAGAGAGCCGAGATTTCGGCAGTTTAACCATCAGAGAGTTGCTGGCAGATCTTGTGCGACCTGTAGGAATATTTGGGGGACAGAGCACAGAGAGAGCTGGGGGTGCAAGGCCGGAGAGAAGTCGGTAGAAGACAGAAAGACCACCTACCTGCCTGCGGTGAGTGAGTGAAAGGCCCTCAGAGATAGCTTCATCGCGGGAGATTCCAATAATTCTGAAAGCTTTGGTTTCAACAGCGTGAAGCCGAGCTAGGTGTGAGGCAGGAGCACCGGCCCATAGGGGAGAACAGTATTCCATTGAGCTGCGGATGAAAGCCTTGTATGTGGTGAGGAGCTCAGGTGTGCCGAGGAAGGACTTCGCACGACGGAGGATGCCCAGTCGGCGACTGGCTTTGGAGGCCAGCTTTGAAATGTGGTTTTCCCAAGAAAGATCATGGCAGATAGTGAGACCCAAAAGCTTCAGCGACAGAACTTCTTGGAGAGGATTGTTGAGAAAGTAGATGGGAGGGTTGTCCAGTCGATCTTTTCGGAGAGACATAGTAAGAGTGTGAGATTTGTCAGGATTGAAAGACATGTTCCACTTGTTTGACCAGTCTGTGATTTTGTCCAAGTCTTCAGAGAGTGAGGAGGCTGCAGACTGCTGATCTGAGGGAAGAGGAATGGAGTGGCAGAGAGTGGAGTCATCAGCAAAGAGATAGAGAGGATTTTCAAGAGAGTCAGAGAGATCATTGATGAAGACCAGAAAAAGCACGGGGCCCAGAACACTGCCTTGGGGAACTCCAGCCTGAACAGGAAGAGGAGATGAGAGAAACCCATTCAGGGCCACACGTTGACGACGACTAGAGAGGAAGTCCGCCAGCCATGCGTGGAGATTTCCATGGATACCAAAGGAGGAGAGTTTGGTGAGCAGAGCGGGGTGCCAGACCGTGTCGAAGGCACGTGATATGTCGAGGGAGACAGCTCTAATTTCCTGTTTGGCATTGAGGACCTCCATCCATTGTTGAGACAGCAGAAGCAGCATGTCCAGAGTAGAGTGACCTGGTCTGAAACCAAATTGATGGTCAGAGATCAAGCCATTGGAGAAGAGGAAAGATTTCATATCCGAAGCAATGATGGATTCCATGACTTTGCTGATAATTGGGAGAAGGCTGATTGGTCTGTAGTTGCTAGGATCTGTTTTTGCACCTTTTTTGTGCAAAGCGGTGATGTTGGCTGATTTCCAAGCAGATGGCAGTTGACCTTGAGCAAAAGAGAGGGTGAAGAGAACAGAGAGAGGGTGAGATAGAGCGGCAGAGCAGGATTTTAGGACCCGTGGGCTGATGCCGTCGGGTCCAGTTGCAGAATCAGAGTCGAGGGTTGACAGAAACTTTTCCACCTTGTCAGGAGGAAAGGACACGGAGTCCAGGAGCAGCAGGGTACGACTGGGTATGGTGGGTACAGAGAGGGATGGGTTTGGGACACAAGATTTAGAGGCAAACACAGAGTTGAGGCATGCAGCTTTTTCACGTGCGGAGTCAGCTGTGTAGCCGTTTGAGGTAAGGGAGGGGATGGAGGGGGAACAAACACCAGAAACGGATTTGACCAGATGCCACCAGGATTTGGAAGAGGGAGACAGATAAGAGAGTTCGGTCTTGAGAACGGAGAGATATTGTTTCCTGGCTCTCCTGAGGGTGGACACACACTTGTTTCGGGCTTTGTGAAAGGAAATGAGATTTCCTTCAGTTGGATTTGCTTTCCAGGAGACGAAGGCAAGTTGTTTCTGGGCAACAGCCTCACCACAAGATTCCGTGTACCATGGACGGGAGGAAGGGTATGACAACTGAAGACGAGATGGGATAAATCTGTGCATGAGAGAGAGCAATTTACTTTGGAAGAATTCCCAGGATGAGTTGATGTCAGAGGTGGTAGAGATGGGAGACCAGTCCAGATGATTGATGGCTGCTTGAAGACCGTGCCAGTTGGCCTGAGTGAAATGCCAGGCTCGTCGACGCTGAGCAGGCTCCCTGAGGATGGTCAGAGAGATGTCCACTTTAACAAGGACATGATCAGATGATCCGATTGGAGCAGAAGAAGAACAGCAGACATTTTCAGGGAAGTTAGTCATAACCAAGTCCAGAAGAGAAGATGTTCCGTTGACTGAGATCCGGGTCGGGAAATTGACAGATTGTGTCAGTCCCAGTGAGTCGCAGAAGTCCTTTGCTGAGGAGCCATGGCGGGTGAGAGAGGTACCCACACCCAGCCAACTGGCATGATGACAGTTGAAATCACCACATATGAGGAAGAGAGAGTTGGGATGAGTAGATAGAAGTTGGTCCATATTATCAGACAGCGAGATGTAGATGGAGTCATCACTGTTTGGTGGACGGTACAACACACATATGAACAAGAGGTGGGAGCGAAGGGGAAGCCGTAGCCAGAGGTATTCCTGGGGGTGAGGTGGAGAGAGTGCAGTGCAGGGTGAGTGAGGAAGAGAGTTTTTGATAAAGATAGCAACCCCGCCTCCAGGACGAGGCTCAGGTCTATCATACCGGAGGAGGGAGTAGCCGGGAGAGATACTAAGGAATCAGAGACATCATAAAGGAGGAAAGTTTCTGTTAAGCAGATCACATCTGGTTTGACAGAAGCAACCTGTATGGAGAGATCAGTTAAGTTTGAACGAAGGCCCCGGATGTTTGAGGTCCATACCGTTAATGAAGAGGAAGGGGGAGCATCAGATACCGAACAGGGGGGAGGAGGGGTAGGGTAAGATGTGGAAGAGGTGGAAGAGGTAGGGAGAGCTGTTGAAGGTGTGTCAGAGATTTCAGAATAGCTCGGAGAAAGGGAGGGATGGGGCGGACAAAAGGTTTGATGGTGATTGGGTGAGGCACAATGAGGTGTTATTTGAGGAGGGGGAAGAGCGAGGCAGAAGGTTGGGGGAGATGGAGGTGAGAGTTGGAAGGGGGAAGAAGCGGGGAGGACGCTTTGAGGAGGGGGAGTGTGAGGGGGGAAATTGAGAACCAATGAGGGTGGGGAGATTTGAAGGGGAGGGGTGAGGGGGGAGTTTGGGAGGGAAGGGACAAGGGGAGGGATTTGAAAGGGATGGGATATGGGGGAGATTTGGAGGGGAGGGGTGAGGGAGGAGTCTAGGAGGGGAGGGGCGAGGGGGCGTTTTGGCAGGGAGGGGTGAGGGGGTAGTTTAGGAGGGAGGGGGCAAGGGGGGAGATTTGAAAGGGATGGGTGATGGGGAAGATTTGGAGGGGAGGGGTGATGGGGAAGATTTGGAGGGGAGGGGTTATGGGGAAGATTTGGAGGGGAGGGGTGAGATTGGATTTTAGAAAGTGCACGATTTATGGGAAACGAACATTTATTGCAAAATGAGTTTCTTGTGACCTTCGAGTTAAAAATACGTTTAAGGACGTTGGATGGAGGATGGAGTGCAGGAGAGTTTAGGGAATGTAGAAAAAAGGCACTATAGGAGATGGATATTTTTTTTGGGATGAATTGATTTGGTGAGCAATTCGAAAGCAGCCTTCTAAAGAAGAAGAAGAAAAAGGTGTTATAAAATATGACGGAATACATAACTTGAGGGGAAAGTGTAAACATTGAAGGTTAATAACAGTGAAAACTATCTGGGGAAATGGGGGAGAAACACGTGGTCGAAGAACGAACGAACGAATAAGAATGAATAAACGAATGAGAACAGAGAAAGAAATGTTTTTTTTTTTTTTTTTTTGAGTTGAGATTTACACAAGGAAGTATGCTATGGGTGAAAAGACTGGGAATACAGAGAACGAAAGTTATTGGATCACAAACGACAGACCGCTGAGAGAAAAACAAAGCCTCAAGGTTGTACAGTGTACACTGTACAAGGCCTCAAGACACGACACGAATTAACACGATTTTCAATACAGGTATGAAAGATTTGCACCGAAAAATCTTTGTCGGGACACAATATACGTACAACACCATAAATACAGACTTGGCATTTAATATGGAATATTTTTTTTGTGGGGGTGAATTTACTTTTCAAGATGACTTAGAACCAAAAGTTCATTGGAATTATGTTGAAATTATTCTAGATTTTGTTAATGTGACCTTTAAAAGAAACAAAAACCACATTTGACATTTCGAAGCAAATAAATTGATCCTTGAAAGTGATGTAAACTGATATCGAACTCAATTCACGGACAGTACTGTGTTAAACTTCTGTATGTTTTCCAGAAGTATCTCTTTATTTTGCACATTAGCCAGAAAGATTTTCAACAAAAACAAAAGCTAAATTATGACTGGGATTACGGACAGTAAAGTTACAGTTCAGTACTTCGTGTAACCCCCACGAGCATTCAGGAGAGCACGTACACGTTGAGGCATGCAGTTCACGAGATTTGCCAAGGCTTGGACAGGAATCGCTTGCCATGCAGTGACAATAGCCTGCTGCAATTCACGCACAGAGGCAGGCTGCTGGTCCAAGTTGTCGATTTGACACGTTAATTCTGCCCACAAGTTCTCTATCGGATTCATATTCGGGGACATGGCAGGCCCCTCCATATGCTCTACACCATGGTCAGCAAGAAAGTGTTGGATCATGCGAGCACGATGAGGCCGTGCATTGTCATCTTGGAAGACAAAGTTTCCTCGAAAGGCTGCACGAGCAAATGGAAGCAATGTTTCTTCCAGAATGACCCTGTACTTGAACTGGTTCAGGTTTCCATTCAGAACAACCAGGTCAGTTTTGCCCCCTGCATGAAAAGCAGCCCAAACGGTCACCCCACCACCTCCAGCTTGGACTCTTGGCACTATACAATCTTCGTTGTGGGCTTCATGCACTTGTCTGCGCACTCGGACGCGGCCATCTTGACGATAAACCAGAAATCTAGACTCGTCACTGAAGGTCACGTGATTCCAGTGTCCTGGCTGCCATTGACGGTGCTCTCTGGCCCACTGCAATCGGCGCTGGCTGTGTTGTCTGGTCAGGCGTGGCTTTCTCAGGGGACGCCTGGCACGATAGCCTGCTTGAACCAGTCGTTGGTTGACTAGCCTTCTGGATATAGGCACATTTGTCAGTTGCTGCCACTCAGCCCTAAGCCGATTAGCTGACTTGGTACGGCCATTGCAGACTAACCGGTGCAGCTGGCGATCATCTCTCCTTGTGGTTCTGCATGGACGTCCTGGCCTCGGTATTGGAGTAGGGACACCCCTCTGAACATTTCCTTTCAGGATCTTTGACACCTGACCTTGAGTGATGCCATACTGCCGAGCAATAGCACGCCGTTTCATGCCAGAATTTCGTAAAGCCACCACTCCATGACAAACAGCATTGTCAAGTTGACGGACCATCTCCAGAGGAAGCAGCAATAACTTTTGTAGACGTGCAGCAGTTGTTTTCCACTAATACAGAACGCAACAACCCTTATATACCCGATTGTGAAGCCAATCGTCAAATGTACCTGTCCTTACATTTTGTCACGCCCCCTGTGATATAATCCTGTTATTGACTTCTTGCTGCGAAAGACAATCAGTGACATGGTTCTTTCAACAAAGACATCACCGAAGGGTAAAAGAAACTCACCAGATTGATATACTGAGTTCAGAAAGTAAACCCAAGTCAAGAAAAAAAAAATATTCCATATTAAATGCCAAGTCTGTAAATACAGTTTTAACGAAAATACAAATGGGAACAATCACTTAACTTCGATTTCAAATCGTTCGCGACGCGGCAAAGGCCTTGCTCGCGACACGGCAAACAGACGATCAATTTATGAAAGATAAACACAGAGAAACAACCAAAGTTGCACACAATAACTTCACCCACCGAAAGTTCTGTCGATCAAGCTTTTGGGTCTCACTATCTGCCATGATCTTTCCTGGGAAAACCACATTTCAAAGCTGGCCTCCAAAGCCAGTCGCCGACTGGGCATCCTCCGTCGTGTGAAGTCCTTCCTTGGCACACCTGAGCTCCTCACCACATACAAAGCTTTCATCCGCAGCTCAATGGAATACTGTTCTCCCCTCTGGGCCGGTGCTCCTGCCTCACACCTAGCTCGTCTTCACGCTGTTGAAACCAAAGCTTTCAGAATCATTGGAATCTCCTGCGATGAAGTTAACTCCGAGGGCCTTTCACTCACTCAACGCAGGCAGGTCGGTGCTCTTTCTGTCTTCTACCGACTCCTCTCCGGCCTTGCTCCCCCAGCTCTCTCTGTGCTCTGCACCCCAAATATTCCTGCAGGAGGCACAAGATCTGCAGGCAACCCTCTTCTGGTGAAACTACCAAATTCTAAACTCTCTGCTCACCTTCACTATTTCATTCCTTTTTTCTCTCACCTCTGCAACAAACTCCCATACTCTATTCAATCCCACTTATCCCTCCAGGTCTTTCAAACAGCTGTTCACCACCATCTCTTACCTTCCTCCATTCAAAACCTTGATCTTTTCTACCCCCGCTAATTCACCCCAGATACACTTTTTTTTTTTTTGAAATTCCAACTTCTTTCCTGGAAGTCCTTGCAGTGTTCATATGTTTTATCCCTCTCCCACCTCCCCCGAAGCCCTCTCACTCCCACATTTCTCTCGATGTCCCTGTTCTCAAATGTTGTGTTTGTGTCCTTCCCCCTCTCTCCCCATCATGTCTACCGCTCCCCTTATTTTGTGTTTTATGTGTCGGTTTGACTTTTTGTGTGATTAATGTTGGCTCTTTCACGAGCCTCGATATTGTATACAAAAAAAAAAAAGAAGAAGTGAAGTCGCAAAAACACCACCATGGCATTACTGGAGGATCAAAACAAAAAGTTTGGAGCATGCACGGGAAAGGTTACTGTGATGAGAGGAAGTAGTTTGTCACTGTCGTGAGGAACAAGCAGCCACCACCGGCAATTGAAAAAGAAACAAAACAACAACATTTTTAGGTGTCTCTTCTTGTAAAGGAGATAATAATTTATTTGGTGAAAAGATAAATTCTCAAAACTCACCAGCTAGCAGCTCTTCCTCAACAGATACATTTGATACTTGAGACTCAGCATTCCTGCAGAAAATAAAATTTTTGTGAAGCTGTCATTAAATAAATGTCATAAATAAGAAACAATGTCACAATAAAAATGCAATCAGGAAGGTGATAATCAGACTGCATCGGTTCATTGTGTTTTCGACATTCAGACAGCAAACCACACCCTGCATTGGGCTACCCTCCCAAGTATTTTCAAACACAGTTGACAATGAAGCCAAGAAATGACACATGGTAAAGAGGGGGGTGACGATAACCAAAGAGTATTATTTGTAACCACACTTTTTTCTTTCCCCTTTCATGTCCCAAGCTCCCACACTCACCTCCGAGCTGTCTTGCCTGGAATTGAATCCTAGAGTGTTCTAAAGTTCTAAAGGGTCATTCTACAGGCTTATAAAGGATAATTATACAGGGTTCCAAAGGGTAATTCTGATGGGTTTTGTTTTTTTCTCTCAGTGTTTGTTCTCAGGCCTCAAAGGCATCTGGTGTACATGAACCGCTGCAGGTTGCAAGCATCGGTGTTGTGGTTAGATGAGTGGGTGCATGTGTGGATATTTGGAGAGGCGATTGTTTCCTGAGAAGAAGAAAACAAGATTGAAAGTCTACCAGCAGCGGAGCTGGACTTGTTTGATACTTCATTGAAGAGGATAGTATGACCTGGATAGGGATACCAGTTAGCAAATAATGTAAGTGTTAAATTATTTTTGAAGTCGTGTTAGTCTCTAGGCTGTCTGTTACCATAGAAGTAAAGAGACTGCACTGATACAGTGGTTTATTCCATATGTTTTGAGTCATCAGTGAACCATACGCGCTTCAATCCAGTAACTTTGCAGTCACGACAAAGGGATTGCAGTGTTACAATTATATTTACTGTATCATTTATATTTATGTTATTATTATTATTATTATTATTATTATTATTACGAAAACGATACTACTTTATGAAGAAACCTGGGCTAATTTGTCCGAAACGGCCCGAAGGCGAGCCATGAAGGGATGAAGCCTAAGGTCTATACGTACTATTGTTGGAAGACCCATAACACATATGCTTTCAATATTTGATGGTCGTTTAAACAATCGGTTTGTTTGTGTTTCACACAGAAAGAAAAATCTAAAGGTAGAGCATAGCGATTCTGATATATGACAGGTTCAACAATATGTTTGTCCTGAATGGCATTTTAAATCAAAATGGTGGTGTGTGGAGTCAGCCGTCATACACCATAATGACATCACAGACATAATCACATCACATCATCCCTGTAATGTGACCAGATCCCCAGCTCTGATTGGTGTACTTTTGTGAAGGACATACATACATACGGACAGACAAACACTGTTCCAGACGGCTTTACCCAACGCCGTAAAAACTGGTGTGTTTATGGGAACTCAGGTTTTGATTTTATTAATGTTTAAAAGTTCCGTGCTTTGAGGCCTCACAAAGCTAAAGCATTTTGGGCTCTTCTACGATTTATTCTTATGATGTCATCGTTTTGTGATATCATTTTTCACTGCTGCTGACAAAGTTTAAGACTCGACTCAAACAAATCCCGAGAAATCGGAAAACATTTGACTTTTTAAACAGAAAAAAAAAAAATGTATACTGTCTCACTGAAACCTGGCAACAACCTCTGGACTACTTCTCACTCAACCTCACTACACCCAATGGATATTCTTACATCAATAAACCATGCTCGGAGGGCCGAGGTGGTGGATTTGCCGTAATTCACCGACAAGACATCAAGACCAGCCTCATCTCCATCTCATCTGCTCCATCATTTGAACACCTGGCTTTTAAACTCTCTGGTCACACGCAGTCAGTCATGGCTGTCGTCTACCGCCCTCCCAAACCACACCCATCATTCCTGTCTGACTTCTCCTACTTTCTGACCCAGCTATGTTCCCTCTCCCCCTCAATCCTCCTCCTTGGTGATTTCAATATCCACATGGACTCCACTGACTCCACAATAACCACTGACTTCACTGATTTACTCACCTGCTTTAACCTCACTCAACATGTCAACTTTCCTATTCATAACCGTGGTCACATTCTGGACCTTGTCTGCTCTACTGGATTAATTTTGCACCATCTCTCTGGCTCCGACCTCACCCTCTCTGACCACTTAGCCATCACTATGACCATCAACATCCCCACCCCAGCACCAAGGCATTATCGCACTATCAACTTCCGTAAGCTAAACGCTATTTCACCTACCTCATTCTCATACACCCTCTCTGAAAAAATGTCCACTTCTCCCTTCGTTGACCTCCACACCCCTTCGACCTCACTGACTACTACAACCACACTCTCTCCTCCTGCCTTGACCAGCTTGCGCCTATAAAAACCAAAACAGTTTCTTTCACCCATTCTGCTCCCTGGTTTACCCCTGAACTCCGCCCGATGAAAACTCGTGCTCGCCAACTTGAAAGACTCCGCAATAAAACAGGTCTCACAATTCACTCCCAAGCCTACAAGGACCACCTACAACACTACAAAGATGCCCTCTCCCACGCCCGCTCCGCCTACTACTCTCAAATTATCCACTCTGGCTCCGGAAACCCAAAAGCACTCTTCTCTACAATAAACAAACTCCTCAGCCCCCTGAACACCACCACCCAGTCATTCACAGTAGACAACTGCATCTCCTTCCTTTCATTCTTCCAATGCAAAATTGACAACATCTACAACAGCTTAACCACCACCGCACCCGCTCCCCCTCAAACCACCTGCCCCCCCTTATCCTGCCAACCCCTGTCTCAATTCTCCCCAGTCTCCCCTACTGACCTCTCTGAACTCCTCATAGGAATGAAAACTGCCACCTGCACTCTTGACCCCATCCCCTCCAGCTTTGTCAAGGCCTCCCTTCCTGCTCTCTCTCCACTTATCACTGCAACAATAAACTCCTCCCTGTCTACAGGCATCGTTCCACCATCACTCAAAATTGCGGCTGTTACCCCCATTCTGAAAAAACCTGGACTCAACCCTGACACCCTAAATAACTTCAGACCCATCTCCAACCTACCCTTTCTGTCAAAGGTTTTGGAACGCGCTGTAGCCACTCAACTCAAACATCCCCTCTCTGCCAATAACCTGTATGAAACATTCCAATCCGGATTCCGCTCCAACCACAGTACTGAAACTGCTCTCCTCAAAATCACCAATGACCTTCTCCTCTCCTCTGACGCTGGCAACCTCAACATTCTCATCCTCCTCGACCTCAGCGCCGCCTTTGACACCATCAATCACACCATCCTCCTCACCCGACTTGAAACCACCTTTAACATTACCGGCACTGCCCTCTCTTGGATCAAATCATACCTCTCTGTCAGACGCCAGTTCATCTCCATCAATAACTGCAAATCCCCCACTGCTCCCCTCCCCCAAGGTGTCCCCCAAGGTTCAGTTATTGGCCCCCTCCTCTTCATCCTGTACCTGTCCCCCCTTGGTCACTTAATCCGCCGTCATGGTCTCCAATTCCACTGCTTCGCCGATGACATCCAGCTTTTCATCTCCACCAAGTCCATCTCCACCGCCACCCACTCTATCCTGACAAACTGCATCACTGAAATAAAATCCTGGCTTCAAATCAACTTCCTCAAACTTAACTATGATAAATCTGAAATAATCATCATTGGCCCAAAAACGCTCACCAAATCCACCCATTACTTTGCCCTCAACATCGACGGTTTCCCAGTATCCACCTCCCCTCACATCCGGAATCTTGGCATCATCTTTGACCAAACCCTCTCCTTCGACAAATACACTAAACAGATCACAAAGACAGCCTTCTTTCACCTGAAAAACATCGCCCGTCTCCGTCCATCCCTCTCCTCCACGGCTGCAGAAACCCTCATCCACGCCTTCATCACCTCCCGTCTGGACTACTGCAACAGCCTCCTCTATGGTTCACCCTCAATAATCACCAATAAACTCCAATACATTCAGAACTCCGCTGCCCGTGTACTCACCCATTCCCGGACCCGTGACCACATCACCCCCGTCCTTTACAAGCTTCACTGGCTCCCCATCCCCCAGAAAATCCAGTACAAAATCCTCCTCTTGACCTACATAGCCCTCCATAACCTGGCCCCATCCTACCTGGCTGACCTCCTCTCCAGACACACTCCCACCCGCAACCTCCGCTCTGCTGGTACCAACCTCCTGACCCCCCCCAATCCGGACCAAATTCAGATCCTGGGGGGACAGGGCCTTCTCCATCGCTGCTCCCACCCTCTGGAACTCACTACCTCACACCATCAGAGACTCCTCCTCACTCAACACATTCAAAACATCACTCAAGACCCACCTGTTCAACACTGCATTCAACATTTAACCCACAGCATTTAACCCCTGACTATCTCTTCTCCTTCTCCTTCCTTTTGCTTTGATTATTTACCGATTGATTTTTGTCTTTTTGCACTTGTTTTTTGTACTCTGTCAAAGCGTCTTTGGGCTTCTTGAAAAGCGCTATATAAAATAAATGTATTATTATTATTATTATTACTGAACAGCAAAATAAACGTCAGTCAGAATCAATATTTTGGAGGCTATATTTTCAAGTCATGATCAACATGAATTGAGATTTAGGATCAACATGAAACATTACAGGTATGGTCACCACAGTTCAAACAATAATGTGAAATGTTCTGAATAAGAAAAACACAAGACCAGGTGAGAACAAGGGAGGTCAAAATCAGTATCTTGTGTGATCCCCGTGAGCGTTGACAGCCATACATCGTCTGTATATGGAGTGGATTAATCAGTTGATGATGGCATTTGTCACTTGGGCCCACACTCTGAGAAACGCATAAATGAGTTGAGCTGCAGTTGTCGGCCTTGGTCGAACGTCATTCAGTCTTCTTTGAACCTCGTCCCACAAGTGCTCTATCGGGTTTAAATCGGAGCTGGGCGCAGGCCAGTGCATGGTTTGGATGCTATTCTGTTGCAGGAAGTCCCTTGTTGCTCTGGCAGTGTAGGCACGGGCGTTGTCCTGCTGGAAGACATGATTTCCGTGACGTCCAAAATGTGGCACAACGTGAGGTCTGAGGACTTGATCGATGTAGCGAGTAGCTGCGACACCATTGCCTCTTCCTGGACCAATATTCTGGAACACCACAGGACCGACTTTGTGATTGAGAGCAATAGCACCCCCATACCATGATGTTTGGACCACCCCACGAGTCTCTTTCCATCACACAGTCATCTGAGTAGCATTCCCCACGTCTTCGCCAAACTCTCACTCTGCCATCTGCCGTGGAAACACAGTATCGGCTTTCGTCTGAGAAAAGAACGGTTCTCCACTCCTGGTAACGCCAATTTTGATGCTGTGTGGTCCACTGCAGTCGGTCACGGCAGTGTCGAGCTGTAAGAATGGGGCCACGATACGGCCTGTGACAACGGACATCCCTGTTCTTCAAACGTCGACGGACTGTATCACCACTAATGTGTCTCTGGTGGGTTCCAAACGTTTGTCTTGCAGTTTCTGTAGCCCTGGTAAAGCGATCTTGGATGTGATGACGCACAATCTGTCGATCCTGTCGTGGTGTTGTTCCCCTCGGTCTGCCACTGCGTGGGTGGTCATCGGTGCTGTTGGTGGCCTGGTATGGTTCCTGTAACCTGTAGATGGTTCTCACGTTGACATGGAAAGCATTGGCAACCATTGGTGCAGTCTGTCCAGCATGCAATCTTCCAATAGCCTGGTCCCTCTGAATCCTCGTAAGTCTGGGCATGGCGCTGGCATCGAAACACGAATGATGAACACACGTTTTGGGGTGCCTTTTATAGGGAAAGTCACAAGGAGACGCATGTGCATTTTGATTTCCAAGGGAATCACGCACGACTTTGTACCACGGTCGTTTTTTTGCCTGCGTTTTGGTGACCTGTTTTTATCCACGTGTGCACCACTGTCGGTTGTTAGGATTAAATTTAGATACAGACTAATGTAAATAACGAGATATCTAAACGAAATGCATTGATATTTCCATGGGAAATGATCAGGAATTATTTTTATGAAGTGACGTTTCTATTGCTGTTCAGTGTATATCACACCAGTCCGAAGGAAGCGGTTCAGTTTGGCATTTTTCATACGAAATTGGCAAAGCCGAGAAACGCACAAAATCCGTTAAAATTACCCTTTATAAACCAATAGAACCAGCCTTTAGAACCCTTTAGAATTACCCTTTCGAACCTATTAGAATTATCCTTTAGATACCTTTAGAATTGCACCTTAGAACCAATTAAAATTACCCTTTGGAACCTTTGGAATGAAAAAGAGGTTCTTCTTCTTCATTTAGGCTTACAAACATAGCCATTCATATTGAAGCGGCTTCACCGCTTAAAAACAGTGGTGACTTGATCTTGAAGCCCCTTCCTGAACAGACAGACAACCAGACTGGCGAAGAATAGATAAATAGACTAGAAAGGGCATTCGGTGGGGTCAATACCTCTGCAAGGTTCAGCAGTTTATGTTTTGTATCCCACCAACAGGCCGGATCCAATTCCGGACTGAACCAAAATTGAATTGGCTTGTTTTTGACACCTATGCAAATCATGCACCTAGTTTTGCTATAACTCGTCCACAATATCATGCTAAAAATCGTTTTTGGCATTATCACTCAATGGTAAAAAAAAATCACTTAAAACTTTAAAAATTTGCATATTGGTATTTGGATATTCATTAAATTTGAATCAATTCTGCAATATATCTGATTTGGCATGAGCTTATCACTCAATGGTGGGAATAACTTTTTAAACTCTCAGATCCGAATCTTCACCAAAATTTCACCCTTGTTACACACTCAAACCCTCCACCAAATTTCTCCGAATCCATCCACAACTCTTTGAGATATCCTGTTCACAGACAAACAGGAAGACAAACAGACAGACAAGAAGTAGAGGACGGGGAAGACCGAGAAAGACTTGGCTAAAGATGGTGGAAGAAGAAATGCGGGCAAGGGGGTTAACAAGGAGAGATGCAGAAAATAGGGCAAGATGGAGAAGATTGTCATGGGGACCGCAAGGCTAACCCCCGCTCTAGCAGGGAAAATGGCCTTTTAATGCATGTTGTGTGTTGTGTAGACAAACAAACAAATAGACAGACAGGAGTGAAATTCCATAACCTGTGCCCACCGATGGTGGCAGAACTACAAACATGGAGAGACAACGGATCTGGTCCGAACACTTAGCTTTGATAAACTTGAAGGACACATGGCACGATTCAAGCCATAAAGAGTGTGGTGATGCGTGACCTGGACGGAAGTTCATGTTTATTTTGTTCAAGACTTGACCTGCTGCCCTATCATCAGTTCATGCTCTCTCTCACCATGCTCTTCCATGAGACTCTATGTTGCAGAGAAACAACAACAATGGAAGATGTAAAAACAGAACAAAAGGAGTGCCGGTTACCTTAAAGATTTCAGAGGGTCATTTTCCTTGAACCAAGTGTGGTTCACAATCTCCTGCAAAACAATGGATGTGTTGGAATCAAATATGAACACGATCAGGAAACACCTCCACTGGTGAGCAATATTGCATTTAGATCCACAATAACAGGAGGTCAGTTACCCCAGCATGTGTGAACATTCTTGTTTATGCAAATAAAACACTGCAAATGAAAACTGCATCAATCCCTCACCGTCATAGTGAACCTCTCCATTGGATCCTCCCGAAGCATCGCAGCCAGAAGGGAAACCAATGTTTCGCTTGCAAAGGTTGGTGGACTGTTTCCCACATTGAAGTCAGTTTTGACATGTGACATCTACAAAGAAGTAAAACAAATGTATTCATGACCGAATCCCAAACAATCGTCGCAATCGAATACTAACATTTGCAAAATAAGCACATTCCAAACAAGCACTCACTGATGCAATAACCAAGGTTTGACTCGAAACTAATAAAATACATTTTCATTCATCAAATAGGTTATGGTGTACAACACAAAAGTTTTTTTCTTCGCTGAAAAAGAAATCCTGTCAACTCAATAATTGGATAATTTGAGGGTGAGATGCAAAATTGAGGCAAACACCTTTGTACTAACATCTCACAAAAGGAAACATTTGCCCTATTCATGTGCAATTTATATGTTACATCTTAAATGCTAAACGAAATAGTGTACCGTTTTACATGGTTGTGAATTCGAATTAAAATGTTGGCAAACGAGTTAATTGTATTGTGGTTAATAAAAATGGTCTTATAAATAAATATATGAATGTCCACACAAAGGTCAAGACGCCCTGGGCTCCAAGATGTCTGCATTTCCTATCGTTTGTACGTGACA
The DNA here is from genome assembly GCF_964187855.1 of Myxine glutinosa. Taxonomy (NCBI): domain Eukaryota; kingdom Metazoa; phylum Chordata; class Myxini; order Myxiniformes; family Myxinidae; genus Myxine; species Myxine glutinosa. The sequence goes on along the minus strand of NW_027616495.1, from coordinate 266,419 downwards.
CAACCTTTGGTCTACTGCGGCATAATTCAAAACATTACATCTGTCGTGGCCTTGATGATGACATAATCGGCCATGTTCGAGAGTATAAAATTGAGACCACTGAGAGAGGGAGGGTGAGAGAGGTCCTGGCCTAAATGATGTTACTATTCTGTATTTGATGTTATTTTAATGTACTTTTGAAGGTACTCCAAGTACCTCTGTATCCTTGGTATGTTCTTTGTGCCAGACCCCCTCTCCCGAGTGTGATGAAATGAAGGAGGAGATCCTCATTGTAATTCCCTCTCTCGTGGTGGGGCTTCCCTATAAGAGGGACGGCTTTGGGAGTGAGGGATTACTGCGCTATTAAATGTGACTGGACTTGAGTTGGTAAGTTGAATAATGTTGATTATGGGCTTGCTTGAGATGTGCTCGGGAATTATGTTTAGAGTTCTAATATATTGCTTATTCCTTGTTGCAGATGATGTGGAGATTGATTTCAATAAAGCTCTATATCTTGAGAGAGGTTGTGGATTAAAATTCTACCACACCGAGAATTAAAAATATTCTTCATTGTAATCCCATGCAGAGGACAATCGATTATTTCATTACAATTGTGTTGCCCTAATACTAATGATCAAAATTAATCCTCGTTACACCAAAGTGTTGGAGGCTGGGAAAAAATTGATAGGTAATCAGGACACAGCCTTTAAGTGGCTGTGGTGGTGATGGCACCAATATTGGGATGCGGAGTTGTAAGGATAGAGTTGGGCAGTCTGGAGGTCAATGTGGTGGTATGGGTGGCCGAGGTGTGCGACCTTGTCTTCTGGGATTGAGTTTCTTGGTTGAACACATCTGTCAACCTGACCTTTGGTGAGGTCTAATGTGGTTGGGCACTGGGGGCTGCGCATTTGGTCAAACTGGGGGATGCGAGGAGGTGCAGGGGACATGATGGGGATGCCACGCACTACAACAGTGCTCCTCATGTCTGAGGCCTTGGTAATGGCGGAGTTGGCAGCAGGTGCTCACCACGTTGGCCAGCTTGGACTAGTGGAGCCGTGGTTCTCACAGGAGGCTGAAGGATGGATGGTGGGTCTCGCCCTTGTGGACACTTGTGGGCCATATTGGCGGTCTGGCTGTTCAACTTGTCCCAATAGCCCTCGCACGGTAGAGGGGCAGAGCTGTCGTAGCCAAGTTTAGTCGTGTAATGAAGGTCACTGGAGGAGGCGGGTCCACATGCTTGCCAGTACAGTCGGATAAAAGGGAATTTGTAGGAAATTGGTTGGCCCCATGGGTAAATTTGGGAATTCGGCAGGGTGGATGACACTCTTGGACCCGACCAACCTGTGACTCACAAACTACCTGCACTTAAGGTAAGGCCTTAATGTTTACTGTCCCAAGTGTTTGGTACTTGCTCACAAATTGGAGAATGAGTCATTTGGAATGGGGAGGACGAGAGTGACGAAATGTTTGGTGAGGGAATTGGTTTGAGCGCCACAAAGTGTCTTTTGGGTGGTGATTGTATATGTGTAAACGTTTTGGTGTTTTTGTGTTGTCGTGAGAATAGAGATTGAATTGTGTTTGGAAGAGTGAATATGGGAAATACAACATGTAAGCAGGCCATCGCAGTACACCAACAAATACCAACATCTTTATTGCGTGACCGTGTTGAGAATTGAATGGCAGCAGGGGAATGAATGTCATTTTGGATTTCGTGGGTGGGGAAGGTGTGTGTGTCCGTAGGAATGGATCAAGCTCTGGATGAGTGGTGACTGCGCCCCCCCCCCCCCCCGAGGTAATTTGTCCCTGGCAACCGGTGGTGTCGGAAATTGGAAACCCGTCAGAGGGGGGTCTGGTTGGGCTACCAGTGGGTATTGAGATCCCTGGCGAACCAGAGGCGATGAGAGCCTGAGGCCAAGGGAGTCTGGTGCGGATACCTTTCATGGCAGGACGACAGATAAGGAGCTGTTTTTGGCTGTCAGGGGTCTATTTTTTTTTTTTTTTTTTGTATAAAAGATCGAGGCTCGTGAAAGAGCGAACATTAATCACACAAAAAGTGAAACCGACACATAAAACACAAAAAACAAGGGGAGTGGTAGACAAGATGGGGAGAGAGGGGGAAGGACACAAACACATTTGAGAGCAGGGACATCGGGAGAAATGTGGGAGGGGGAGGGCTTGGGGGGAGGTGGGAGAGGTGTAAAACATATGAACACTGCAAGGACTTCCAGGAAAGAAGTTGGAATTTCAAAAAAAAGAAAAAAAAAAGTGTAATTTTGAGTGTTTTTGAGTGTGCATGCTGCGGTAGCAGAAACGTTAGCTGCCCGGAGTTGATGAATGCCTTTCCACTTCAGTTGAATTATGCTCAACCAGTTCCTGCCAAGTAAGGAAGGGACCTTTCCAGGAATGACGATCAGGGGTAGGTGAAAACTCACGGTTATCGTAGCCCACCGTGACGTCACATGTACCGCAGGGAACAATCTTCTCACCTGTGTAGGTGGAGAGTCCATAGGTTGTGGGTTTCAGGTTGTAGGTTTCAGGTCGTGTCGGTCAGCATCACTCCACAGGTTTGTGAAAACAGCATGGCTGATGAACGAGAAAGCCGCACCAGTGTCGACCTCCATTTGCAATGGTCGATTGTTGACGACAACAGTGGCAAGAAAAGGGTCCCACTTATGGCAAGAATCAATATGAAACAGGTGATACGATTCTGAGTTGTCGGAAACAGAGCTCACCTGGTCAAGCTCAGGTTCCTCTGAACCAATAAACTGATGAATCTTCTTGTCAGCAGTTTTCTCTTTTCCCTATTTGCCCCGGTCACGCCCCGGTCACGCCCCGGTCACACACACACACAAACACACACACACACAAAGGTGGATACCTTGAGACCTGTGAGAGCTCTGTTCCACCTTCTGAAAACGCATATGGAGATAATAACCGAAAATGACGAAACTTTGCCAGAATAAATGAAATTAGTGAAAACACTACGACGACGTTAAAATGGAATTTCCTGAGATAGGTGTGCCAAGTGCACATTGACACGAGGTAGACGAACAAGAACAAACAACATAAAAATCGACCCATATACAGGAGCTCGACTACAAAGCATCATTCGGGGCGGTCACGGATTTTCGAAGCTGTTCCACGATCTTCACACACGCTCGAAGCTAAGTCATTGTCACATTTGTATTCTTGTCTAAACTGTTTATCTTACGTGTGTGTACCTTTTAAGTGTCCCTCGGAAGTTTTATCGGGGTTAATCTTTCATACCTGTAAAAAATAGTCGAGTATCTCGTGCCGCGCGCGGCCACGCGGCCTAGTTGTTGAAGCTTCCAACCTGGAGGCTTGGTTTCTCTCCGGGCATCCAAAGTGGTTATTTTTTCATTCATGTGTTTGTCAAATTTCAACTCGTTACTTTATCGTCCATGCTTTATTGTTTGTTTATAGTTAGTTTTGGTTTGAATTTCCTGTAACTCGTAATTAATTAATCCTGTTCTGCGCCTCGTGTGCGGCCTTGTACCCCTGTCGGTGTTTGTTAACTTAAGTCCCCTACATCGTGTTTTGCTTGGCTCTCAGTTTTTCCCTTCTACACCGAACGTAATACTCTCTGTCTAACGTTTTAAATCCCCACCCCACCCCACCCACCCCCCTCCCCCCCCCCAAAAAAAACATTTATTTTTCCTTTCTCCACGTGTGCCGTTGTCTCATCCTGTACTTTCTGTCCAGGTGTATTGCGGTGCTTTTCGCCCCGCCCCCATTATCTCCTTGCCATCCACCTTTTGCCCTGTTCACGTGACTCGTGGTGGTCCCTCTCGGCCCTCCCCCCATTCGTATTTTGTGCATATAAGATTGTTCACGGTTCTGTTTAAATATTATTTTAAATATGTTGAACCTTTCCCCTTCAGTGGTTTATTCAGTGGTATATTACAACACGCTGTTTTTCTTCCTATTTAAAAGGCTTTTCTCAATTTCCTCTCCAACTCATTCCACGTCAAAAAAAAGAAATTCAATATCTTATACGTCTCCCTCACTACATGGTCTAAATTCACATTCATTCCATCCCTCCTCCATCGTTCTGAATCGGATTGCTAACTTGAAAATCACAACAAACCCAATTTGTTATCAATGTTCGTCTTTCATTAATCATCCACCTCTTGCCCCTCCCCTCCAAATCCCCCCCCTTGCACCTACACTCCTAAACTCCCCCCTTTCCCCTCCACCCTTAAACTCCCCCCTTGCCCCTCCACTCCTGAACTCCCCCCCTGCCCTTCCCCTCCTAAAGTCCCCCCTTGCCCCTCCCCTCCAAATCCCCCCCCTTGCCCCTCCACTCCTGAACTCCCCCCTTGCCCTTCCCCTCATAAACTCCTCCCTTGCCCCTCCCCTCCAAATCCCCCCCTTTCCCCTACACTCCTAAACTCCCCCCTTGCCCCTCCACTACTAGACTCCCCCCTTGCCCCTCCCCTCCTAAACTCCCCCCTTGCCCCTCCCCTCCTAAACTCCCACCTCACTCCTCCCCTTCAAAACTCACCCCCAACTCCTCCCATTCAAATCTCCCCCCATACCATTCCTCTCAAATTCTCCCCCCTCCCCCCTCCTCAAAGTTGCCTCCTCCCCACCTCGTCTCCCTTCTATCTCATGCCTCCACCCCCCCAACCTTCTACTGTCCCATGCCCCCCCTCAAACAACCCCTCACTCTGCCTCATCCCTTCACCACCAAACCTTTCATCCTCCTCATCCTTCCTTTTCTTGGAACTCTTCTGTAATCTCTGACACACGATCAACTGCTCTCCCTACCTCCCCCTCTCATCCTTCATCTTACCCTACTCCTCCCCTCCCCTGTCCTGTACCCGATGCTCCCCCTCTCTCTTCTTTAACGGTATGGACCTCAAACATCCGGGGCCTTCGCTCAAACCTGACTGATCTCTCCATACAGGTTGCTTCTGACAATCCAGACTTGATCTGCTTAACAGAGACTTTCCTCCTTCAAGATGTCTCTGATTCCTCAATATCTCTTCATGGTTACTCCCTCTTCCAGTATGATAGACCTGAGCCTCGTCCTGGTGGTGGGGTGGCTATCTTTATCAAAAACTCTCTTCCTCATTCTCCTTGCACTGCCCTCTCTCCTCCTCACCCCCAGGAGTACCTCTGGCTACGGCTTCCTCTCCGCTCCCACCTTTTGTTCATATGTGTTCTGTACCGTCCCCCAAACAGTGATGACTCAATTTACATTTCACTCTCTGACAACATGGACCAACTTCTATCCACTCATCCCAACTCTCTCTTCCTCATATGTGGTGACTTCAACTCTCATCATGCCACCTGGTTGGGTGTGGGTTCCTCTCTCACCAGTTATGGCACCTCAGCAAAGGACTTCTGTGACTCACTGGGATTGACGCAATCTGTCAATTTCCCGACCCGGATCTCAGCCAATGGAGTTTCTTCTCTTCTAGACTTGGTTATGACAAACTTCCCAGCTAATGTCTGCTGCTCTTCTTCTGCTCAAATCGGTTCTTCTGATAATGTGCTTGTCAAAGTGGACATCTCTCTGGCCATTCTCAGAGAGCCTCCTCAGCATCAAAGAGTCTGGCATTTCACTCAGGCCGACTGGGACGGGCTTCAAGCAGCCATCAATCGTCTGGATTGGTCTCCCATCTCCACTGCCTCTGACATCAATTCTTCCTGGGAATTCTTCCAAAGCAAACTGATCTCTCTCATGCACAGATTTATCCCATCTCGTCTTCAGTTGTCTTACCCTTCCTCCCGTCCATGGTACACCGAATCTTGTGGTGAGGCAGTTGCCCTGAAACAACTTGCCTTTGCCTCTTGGAAGGCTAATCCAACTGAAGGCAATCTCAGTTCCTTCCACCAAGCTCGGAACAAGTGTGTGTCTACCCTCAGGAGTGCCAGGAAGCACTATCTCTCCTCATTCAAGAACGAACTCTCAAACCTGTCTCCTTCCTCCAAATCCTGGTGGCGTCTGGTCAAATCCGTTTCTGGTGTTTGTTCCCCCACCATCCCCTCCCTTACCTCAAATGGCCACACAGTTGACATCGCACGTGACAAAGCCGAATGCCTCAACTCTGTGTTTGCCTCAAAATCTTTAGTCCCAAACCCATCTCTCTCTGCTCCCACCTTTCCCAGTCGAACCCAACTGCTCCTGGACTCTGTGTCCTTCTCTCCTGACAAGGTGGAGGAGTTTTTGTCTAACCTCGACTCTGATTCTGCAACTGGACCAGACGGCATCAGCCCACGGGCCCTAAAATCCTGCTCTGCCACTCTATCTCACCCTCTCTCTGTTCTTTTCACCCTATCTTTTGCTCGAGGTCATCTGCCAGCATCCTGGAAATCAGCAAACATTACCGCTTTACACAAAAAAGGTGCAAAAACAGATCCTTTTAACTACAGACCAATCAGCCTGCTCCCAATTATCAGCAAAGTCATGGAATCCATCATTGCTTCGGATATGAAATCTTTCCTCTTCTCCAATGGCTTGATCTCTGATCATCAATTTGGATTCAGACCAGGTCACTCTACTCTGGACATGCTTCTTCTCCTGTCTCAACAATGGATGGAGGTCCTCAATGCCAAACAGGAAATCAGAGCTGTCTCCCTCGATATATCACGTGCCTTCGATACAGTCTGGCACCCAGCTCTGCTCACCAAACTCTACTCCTATGGTATCCATGGAAATCTCCATGCATGGCTTGCGGACTTCCTCTCTGGTCGTAGTCAACGTGTGGCCCTGAATGGATTTCTCTCATCTCCCCTTCCTGTTCAGGCTGGAGTTCCCCAAGGCAGTGTGCTGGGCCCTGTGCTTTTTCTGGTCTTTATCAGTGATCTCTCCGACTCTCAGGAAAATCCTCTCTATCTCTTTGCTGATGACTCCACTCTCTGCCGCTCCATTCCTCTTCCCTCAGATCGGCAGTCTGCAGCCTCCTCACTCTCTGAAGACCTGGACAAAATCACAGACTGGTCAAACAAGTGGAACATGTCTTTCAATCCTGACAAATCTCACACTCTTACTATGTCTCTCCGAAAAGATCGACTGGACAACCCTCCCATCTACTTTCTCAACAATCCTCTCCAAGAAGTTCTGTCGCTCAAGCTTTTGGGTCTCACTATCTGCCATGATCTTTCTTGGGAAAACCACATTTCCAAGCGGGCCTGCAAAGCCAGTCGCCGACTGGGCATCCTCCGTCGTGCGAAGTCCTTCCTAGGCACACCTGAGCTCCTCACCACATACAAGGCTTTCATCCGCAGCTCAATGGAATACTGCTCTCCCCTCTGGGCTGGTGCTCCTGCCTCACACCTAGCTCGTCTTCACGCTGTTGAAAGCAAAGCTTTCAGAATCATTGGAATCTCCCGCGATGAAGCTATCTCCAAGGGCCTCTCACTCACTCACCGCAGGCAGGTTGGTGGTCTTTCCGTCTTCTACCGACTCCTCTCCGGCCTTGCTCCCCCAGCTCTCTCTGTGCTCTGTCCCCCAAATATTCCTACAGGTCGCACAAGATCTGCCAGCAAGCCTCTGATGGTTAAACTGCCGAAATCTCGGCTCTCTGCTCACCTTCACTCCTTCATTCCTCTTTTCTCCCGCCTCTGGAACAAACTCCCACACTCCCTTCAATCCCACTCCTCCCTCCAGGTCTTTAAAACAGCTGTTCACCACCATCTCTTATCTTCCCCCATCCAAAACCTTGATCTTTTCTACCCCCACTAATTCACCCCAGATCCACCTTGTTTGTAATTCCAACTTCTTTCCTGGTAGTCCTGGCAGTGTCCATATGTTTTATGCCTCTCCCACCCCCTTTCCCATGCCTCCCCCCCAAAGCCCTCTCCCTCCCACAGATCTCTCGATGTCTCCATGTCTCTCGGTTCCTGCTCTAAAATGTTGTGTTGTGTTGTGTTGTGTTGTGTTGTGTTGTGTTGTGTTGTGTTGTGTTTGTGTCCTTCCCCCTCTCTCCCCATCTTGTCTACCGCTCCCGATGTTATTTGTTCTATGTGTCGGTTTGTCGGTTATGTGTCGGTTTGTCGGTTTGTCTTTCTGTGTGATAAATGTTCGCTCTTTCACGAGCCTCGATCTTTTATACAAAAAAAAAAAAAAAGAAAAAAAAAAGTCATTGTCAGGGAAAGGAATTATTTAATGTTGCGCTAAGGACCTAACTAATGTGTATGTGGTTTGCAGTGCCATAATGGACAAAGGTTTGACTACTAGGTGAAACTCACAGGGGCGTTACCTTTAATCCCTCACTATTTAACACTCGAATCTCCAGGTAGATCCACAATCATACATCTTACCCCGACAAACGCCTCAACATCAAGAACTTATTACATGTAGAGTCCCTGTCACGACAGTCGAATACCTACCTATTCAGATCTACCTAGCTCTAGATGTTGCTCTACCAAATTCATAACACAGCCCCCCCCCCCCCCCCCTGGAACCGTAGCTCCTGCAAGGTTCACCGCAGGCGCTACCATTCCAGCCTTAACACTTACTGTCACACACTTTATTAACCTATGAAATAAATTAGGAAGGGTTGTGGGAAGTGAGTCGGACTACCTACCTACACTTCCTTAACATGCTAAACCCCTTAACCATCATGCAAGTATGTACATTTTCTTCGTTGTTCCTGTGGAGGGAGGAAACAAACAACACACAACACTAACTTAACCACAAAACTTAACCATCTTTCCAAAAACTCAAAACTCTAACCTTTGTACATACCCCGGTCTACAGACCGCGTCCCCCGGTGGATGCCACAAGACACAACCTTACCTGCGGGGCCATCCCCAATGCATCCCCCTAAATTTCCACGGGCCCTGTCCAGATGTTACAGGTGAGTGACATCGCTCGGTGGATTTCGCCCACCTTCTTACAACACAACCCCTTAACCACTCATTCTCATTCCATAGGTCATCAAGGCATTTCAAAAATCAATAAGGTTCTTCTCAATACACCCCCCCTGCAGGACCATGGCATTGATGTCATTCGCGTGTGTGTGCATTCCTCAACTAGGCAGCGGGGAGGTACCGCACAAAAAGATGGTGGGGGCGCATCAGGCTGTGGTGCCCGCAGTCCCAAAAACAAGTCAACCGACTTACAAGTTCATTGCCCCCCCCCCTTTACATCTTGGCCCCGTGACAGCCCAAAAGCCCCTTTTCGCCGTTACCTCGCCGGTGAGGGTCTCCACACACACCAGGCTCCTTTGCCTCCTGCTTTCGTGCAGCAACACGGGTCACCGGGGGACTTCCTCACCCCGCGGCGCCCAACCAGACCCTCCACCGACGAGCTCCAATTTCCAGTTACCACCGGCTGCCAGGGGTAATTGCCGCAGTGGGGGGGCCCGCAGGCATCGCTCCTCAGAGCTTGCTCTGTACCTGCGGACACACACACCTTCCCAACCCACAAGACCCCAAAACACACTTCCTCCCCCGCTGCCATTCAATTCTCCACACAACTCAGCACAATTCAGTACAATTCCATAGATGGTGTAAAAGGTGTTACAAGGCTTGCCATGGCCTGCTACATGTGAAATCCCCCAGTTCACATTTAAACCATCACACATTTCCAAAAGCACATTTCCAAAAGCACAAGTATCACCCCTCATTATCTCCAATAATCATCACTCACTCTCCAGGTTCCACTCTCACGACCACATCAAAACACATAACCACAACACAAAAACTTACGCCACCCACAAGACACTGTGTGGCTCCCATTCCATCCCCTCACCGGCCATGTCATCATTCTCACCCGCCTCCCAACTCCAAATTACATGTCCCCAATTTCCCAAAGCAAGTCCTGAAGCCTGGGACAGTACTCCTTAAAACACTCACCTCAAGTGCAGGTAGTTGCAGGTTGGTCAGGTCCAAAGTGCAATCCACCCATACAATTCCCAAAATTTCACATTGGGCCTACCAAATACTTCCAAATTTCTCTTTTGTCCCCACTACACTGGCAGGTATGTGGATCCGTATCCAACGGTGATCATCACTACACAACTACCTGTGGCCACGACAGCTCTGCACCTCTACCGTGCAAGGGTCACCGGGACAAGGTGAGCAGTCAAAACGCCAACATGGCCCATGAGTGTCCATAAGGGCGCGACCCACCATCCATCCTTCGGCCCCCCTGCGAGGAACACAGCTGCAGCAGCCCCAGCTGGCAAATGTGGTGAGCACTTGCTGCCACAACACACACTACCGCACACACAACCTCGGCCCTGGGGGGCACGGTTGCAATGCGTGGCATCCCTACAGCCACGTCCCCTGCACCTCCCCATCATCCCCCAGTCCGACTACAGAACTGCAGCCCCCCCCAGTGCTCACCCACACTTGACCACACCAAGGTCCAGTCAACAGCCATGCTCCACCAGGAGACCCACCCAGAAGACATGGTCCACACACCTCGGACACGCACAGCACCACGTTGACCCTCAGGCTACACAACTACATCCCCATCATCCCGCGTCCCAAATATCAGCACAGTTGCCCCCGCAACCAGTTGAAAGCTGTGTCTTGCTACCCTATTAATTTCATCACAGCCTCCAACACTTTGGTCTACACACCTGGATCAATAATGGCGTCACTGTACAGTGTCCATCATGACATTTCAAAATCCACCCTTAAATTTGCATCTAACCCACAGATTACCCATGCCAACCATTTGTCACCTTTCACTAACCTCACCAAAGAAGGATGCTTTGCCATACACATGCCAGCCGAGCATGGCCCATATGCTCGGCTCGTTACACATCTCCCGATTCACATCCCCATGGCTCTCTTCCCAACCCGAGAGTCCATAAATCAGAACGGAGCATCTGTGGAAGGTCACTCACACCATCACGTTCCACAGATGCCCCAATGGTTGTCCGGCAGGCTATCTCCATCCCTGTCCATTCGGTTTGACCCGCGTCCATAGACCAACCACCATGCCAGGTCACCACATGCTGGTTGTCCCAGAGTCCCTGGAGGAGGGTGCCAGGCCGCATGCCCGGGTGGTCACCACATCAGTCCCAAGTTGGCCGTCCGCAGTGCCACCACCAAAGCGCGACCCACAACACCTCCCCCTAGTGGTCCTCAATATTTGCCATCCCAGGCTTGAGAAACCACCTCGGACCTCCCTGGAGGTCTTAACCCCCACCAGGGTCAGGTGACCCTGCCGGCCCGAGCCGCCGGCTCGGATGGCGCCCCGACGGACAAGGGACGCCACACTCCACCAGGCCCCCCGTGGGACCCAGGTCGTACCTCGACACCCAAGGCTGGACCCCACGTCCAAATCTCGCCATCACAGCCCCCCAGCTGGCCGGCATACCCAAATTTTGAAAGAGGCAACTTTTGCCCGAGGCCATCACCCATGACCTCTCCATGTCCAAATCCCGCAGCCCGGGGACCAATCCCCACCATGGCTGCTCCAAATCAATTTCCCATTGTAATTTTATTTTAAATTTTCTTTTACAAATTTTCATTCCCACTGCCAAACCGCAGCTGCAGGGAACAACCTCTGCCCCCGGTTGTTCTGCCCCTCCCTGCAGTTGATCCAAATTCCCTACAGGGACCAAATCTCCAGAAGCTCTATCTCCCGATCCTCCAAGATCCAAATCCAGCCCGGAGCCAACACACTCCCCCAAATGGTTGTCCAATTTTGGAGCCTCTGTTTCCAAATAGCAGTGTACGGTGAGCGTCCCCTCGGTCATTCCAACCACCTCCTTGGACCAACTCACCTCTTCCCCCAGACTCCTTTGGGCCTGGACAAGCTCTACCTCCATGGGACTGTCACAGGTCTCCAGCCGCTGGATCGAATCATCCTCATCCTCATCATTTCCACAAATCATTCCTGGCCCCGCCAGGCTTTGATCAATATCCCCAATAAATACCCGGTCCGGCTCTATCGCATGGACCCCCAAAAACTCTACCCCCTCTTGCTCCGCACCACCGCCCTGGTGCTGCACAATTCCAAATTCATCCCCCGGTTGGGGTGTTGTGACATCCACACGGTCCCGATAAACAACCAGGCCAGAATGTGGGAAACATTCCTCATTACAACTCTCACATTCCAAATTTCCTTCCCCGCTCACCTGTGGACACTCCACGTTTACCTGCAGGCATTCCCCATCTACCTGTACACATTCCCCATCGAACTGTGGACATTCTCCGCTCACCTGTACACTTACCACAATTGCCATTTCCCTTTTTAATCCATTAATTTGGTCACTCATATCCTTCAGTCCTTCCCTCCATTCCTTACCCTGCGACTCCATTTTATTTTCCATCCCTTCAATTTTTTTTTCCAACCCACTTTTCATTTCTCCCATATCATTACTCATTTTATTTTCCAGCCCGTCAATTTTATCATTTATTCCCCGAATTTCTGCAAGGTTTCGCTCACCCTCGGCCCTCTGAGCATTTATTAAATTTACTATGGTCTGGAGATCTATCGGGGCCGTCCCACTTGTTCCCGACTCCCCGGTAGGGGAGGGGGATAAGTTGGTGCTCGGGACGAGGGAGGTTCCAAGGCTCACCTCTACATCAAATTCCCCTATTTCCGGCTCACTCCCAACGCTGATGGAGGCCTCGCCGCGTACTTCCATCTCATCAATCTCCAACATCCGCTTTCCGGAAGATTGTTTCCCGCGCGCGTATTTATTTTAATAATTCCTGAAACAATTTAAATTTGACGAAGACGCGATATCGCGCTCCGTATGCCCAATTGATTACTAAATTTCTCCGCCTCGCCTATAAAAATTTTGCGTTCGAACGTCGGGCGCAATGTACGCCCGACCGTGTCGATGTCTCGCCGCGGACAAAAAAATTTGTCCGACGGGTTCGAATCCGACACTCCTGACACCACTTGTTACGCAACCGTGATTAACACCACAGTTACGGATGGCCGATTGCGAGACTTTACACTCCCGAGGCGAAAACTCAATGGCGGATTCCAACTCAACACAAAGTTAAACGCGCGGAATGGCGGACACAGCAAGCTCCGCAGCCTTATTTATTAAAATGAAACACCCAGGAAACTGCGTTCAGATATATACAGAAAATAATACAAGGATTTATTATTGAAAAGTAAAGACAGTGAAAAAGCCCGCGCCGGTAATACTAATCTCTATATAATTCCAGCAATCTCTGTGTGTGTGTGTCTGTGTGTGTGTCTGTGTGTGTGTCTGTGTGTGTGTCTGTATGCGACCGCTGTTTCTCGACAACTACCAGTCCGATATACTTGAAACTTGCCAGGTATATTGCTGGGGACCCAAGGATGTGCCTTTTCAAGGTTTGAAATTAATCGGACAAGTGGTTCCCAAGGTATGGTCACCGTACTCGCAAGCCGTTCGCTTTGGCTTTGCGAATGGACCAAACCATTTCATGTAAATAGAGGGGGGGGGGGGTTCTGTGGTCGTTACTGCCACGTGGTTTCAAAGTTTTTTTTTGTTGTTGTTGTTGTTATTGTTGTTGTTGTTCTCTTCTCTTTTCTTTGTTTGTCCTTGCGAAAAGACAAAATACGTTTGCGATAATTGAATAATTGGCCATTAAAACTAAATTGCGAATAATCGTAATTCTGGCACGTGGTTTCAGTGTTTTGTTTTTTTTTACATTTTTTTTTTTTTTTGCACGCACGTACGGGCAAGCACGTATGGGCAAGCACGTACGGGCACGCACGTACGGGCACGCCCTAGTAACTCTAATAAGCCTAAATTGGGATCCCACACACAACAGATATCAAACACGATACGAGGGAGGTTAATACGAAAATAACACGTCTTGTCATGTAAAGTGTAAACGCGGAGATCGGGCTTATCTGGCTCCTTTCGTCTTCAGTGTAACACGGCCCCGCGGCCCTCTCCGTCCACCTCCCAGCTCCACCAGGCCTCGTCGGTTCACGGCACGCCCACACCACGAGCTCCCTTGCTCCAACGGTCCAACGCAGGGCTGCACAAAGCAAACGAACTCCATTTGACCAGGGACAGGAAGGACTCCTTTGAACTCCACTCGACTCGACTCTCTGCGGGAGTGCTGGCAGCCAAGTGCCAACTGCTGAGTGCCAACTGCTGACTGCCACTGCTGAGTGCTGAGTGCCAACTGCCAACTGCCAACTGCCAACTGCCCTAAAATGGCGTCCGACCGTCGATAATATCTCTCGCCGATGACGTCACATTGGCGCACTCCTCAGCCAATAATAGCCTCCCAACTCGCCGGCTCGCCCAGGTCATGCCCTCTGCGGCATCGCTCCACGCTCCCATCCCCGACCCCGCGGTCCTTGTGTTATAACACGTGCCAGGCGAGGTTTGTAGGCCTTGGAGGTGTAAACGGTGGCGGCCAATTGTGGCGGTATTTTTGGCCTGGTTTCCTGTCCATTTGTTCCGAAGTCATTGTCAGGGAAAGGAATTATTTAATGTTGCGCGAAGGACCTAACTAATGTTTATGTGGTTTGCAGTGCCATAATGGACAAAGGTTTGACTACTAGGTGAAACTCACAGGGGCGTTACCTTTAATCCCTCACTATTTAACACTCGAATCTCCAGGTAGATCCACAATCATACATCTTACCCCGACAAACGCCTCAACATCAAGAACTTATTACATGTAGAGTCCCTGTCACGACAGTCGAATACCTACCTACCTATTCAGATCTACCTAGCTCTAGATGTTGCTCTACCAAATTCATAACAATATTTTAGAATCAGACAAAGAAGTCTTCTTCCATTTTCATACTTAGCAAAAGACACCGTTGGCTGAGAAGGCCAATCAGTATTGTTTTGTATTGGTTCAGGTGATGCTCAGTGTGGGTCCCTCTGCACTTTAGTTACACCTGTGACCGAGTGAAGCTGATAAAACACCACCATGGCATTACTGGAGGATCAAAACAAGTTTGGAGCATTCACGGAAAAGGTTACTGTGATGAGAGGAAGTTGTTTGTGTCACTGTCATGACGAACAAGCAGCCACCACAAGCAAATTGAAAAATAAACAAATCAACAACAAACATTTTCAGGTCTCTCTTGTTGTACTTGTCAATGAGACGATAATTTATTTTGTGAAATGATTAATTCTCAAAACTCACCAGTTGGCGGCTCTTCATCAACAGATACATTTGTGACTTGGGGTTCAGCATCCTCTTCCTCAGCAGATATATTTGTGACTTGGGGTTCAGCATCCTCTTCCTCAGCAGATACATTTGTG
The DNA here is from genome assembly GCF_964187855.1 of Myxine glutinosa. NCBI lineage: Eukaryota > Metazoa > Chordata > Myxini > Myxiniformes > Myxinidae > Myxine > Myxine glutinosa. The sequence goes on along the minus strand of NW_027616495.1, from coordinate 251,264 downwards.
ACTTGGGGTTCAGCATCCTCTTCCTCAGCAGATATATTTGTGACTTGGGGTTCAGCATCCTCTTCATCAGCAGATATATTTGTGATTTGGGGTTCAGCATCCTCTTCCTCAGCAGATATATTTGTGATTTGGGGTTCAGCATCCTCTTCCTCAGCAGATATATTTGTGACTTGGGGTTCAGCATCCTCTTCATCAACAGATATATTTGTGATTTGGGGTTCAGCATCCTCTTCCTCAGCAGATATATTTGTGATTTGGGGTTCAGCATCCTCTTCATCAACAGATATATTTGTGACTTGGGGTTCAGCATCCTCTTCATCAACAGATATATTTGTGACTTGGGGTTCAGCATCCTCTTCATCAGCAGATATATTTGTGATTTGGGGTTCAGCATCCTCTTCCTCAGCAGATATATTTGTGACTTGGGGTTCAGCATCCTCTTCATCAACAGATACATTTATCACTTTCGGCTCAGCATACCTGCAGAAAATAAAGATTTTGCAAAGGTGTCGTTAAATAAATGTCACAAATAAGAAACAATGCGAAAATAAAAATGCAGTCAGGCAGGTGAAAATCAGACTGCATCAGGTATTTGTGTTTTCTACATTCAGACAGCAAACAACACCACTACCCTGTGCTACCCTACCAAGCATCTTCAAATGCAGTTGACAATGAAGCCAATAAATGTCACGTGGTAAAGAGGGGGTGAAGATCACTAAATATATATATTTTTTAACCACACTTTTTTCTTTCCCCTTCGTGTCGCTAGCTGCTACACTCACCTCTGAGCTGTCTAGCCTGGGATAGAATCCCTGCTCAGCAATATGCTGCCATCCTGGTAATTCACAGAAAGGATGATTCATCAATGTGTGTGCCTTTCTTCGGATGTACGTTAAACCTGCCTGCAAATGATGCTTTCCACAGCCACGTGCATTGGACTAAAGAAGATCTATCTGCATCTCAAAGAAGGAAGTGCTTTAATGGGGAGTCGAAACAGCCCAACATTTCATCAAAATGCAAATTTCAAATACAGTGCGCTCACTTCCAGCAATCCTCCACATGAGCGAGCGCTGACTTTGAAAGTTCAAGATTGGATGGACGAGGAAAGTGTAATGCATGTACTGCATCTAAACTTTCAGAAGTTTAAACAAAGAACTAACTGGAGGAATGATCGGAACCCAAGTGTGGCTGTGAATGGGAAAGTGTCTGCCTGGAAAGATGCAAGTCATTGAGTACCTGAGAGCTTTGCTAGCGGGGAGGGTGACTGTGACACCCTGCAAGGACTAAAAACAACACCTGACAAAGGGTCGATGAGCTCCCTTCAGTAGCCAACAGCATTCCAGTACGGACATGGGGTCTTTTGAAATACACCCAATGGGGGTAGGAAAATTAATTTTTCCACTGGCCGAGTTACCCCCTCCTGCACAGTGGTCCTGTGAAGAGGTTTCCTCTTTTCAGGACTAGATGAAGGTTTTGCCAGTTTTTCTTCTTCTTTTTCCTTGTAGCTCTTTACATGTAGTGGCTTTCAGCCTTGTTTGGGGAAAATAGTTTTTTTATGCCTCCACCCTTGAAGGTGGCCGGAGGCATTATGTTTTCGGGTTGTCCGTCCATCCATCCGTACGGGCTAAACCTTGTTTTTCTCAGCAACCACATGCCCGATTGAGACGAAACTTTGAGGGTAGGAGTGGCACCCATGCAGAATGTTTTTATGATAATTGTGATGTCATAGTTCATGTGGTATGGCAGCCATCTTCGATTAAACGCAAGTTATTTAAAAATATTTCCCAGAAACCGCTGAATGGAAAAATTTGAAACCTGGCACATTGTCAAGTACTCCCAATGGAGAACAAAAGCATGATAATGATGTCATCATTGGTGAAGTGGTATCCCAGCCAAAAATGTTTTAATTGAATTCCTTATCCTATAAATCTGAAATTGCATGCGCATGATCTATGACCCATTTTTATTGAAATATTAAATTTGTGACATCATAGGTCACATGGTTTGGCAGCCATATTGGATTTAACCTAAAACCGTTAAAAAAAAAAACATCTCCCCAAATACCAAATCAATTGACTCAAAATTTTACATGCGTCATTGACTAGGCATTGCAATTAAAAGATGATCAAGAAAACATCATTAGTCACGTGGTGTGGCAGCCATATTGGATTGAAGGAAAATATTAAATAATTATATCTCTGAAATCGCTTACCTTATCGATGCGAAATTTTATAAATATCACCTAACACCATTGTTGCATATAGTTTGAAAATGCCGATGTCGTAGGTCACGTGGTTTGGCAGCATCTTGGATAGAAAAACGTGGCGTGGCAGCCATATTAGCTTGAAGCCAATATTTTAAAAAAAATCCTTCTCTGAAACCGCTTCACCGATCGATGTGAAACCTGTCATGGCTGGTGAAAATGTGATACTTGAAAACAGCTGAAGGGATTTAAATCAAACTTTTTTATTTTTAGGACAGTGAACGAGGGCATCTACCCATTGTGGGACTGCTTGGATGCATATTGGCGACGCAGTCACATTGCTCTCGTTATATATAGTCTTCAAAAACTTTTAAAAAAATACTCAAAGTTTGCATGTTGCCTAAGTGTACCCCAAGTATGGTTTCTGTCTGGGTAGCATATCTGTGGGAGTGGATTCGGAGTGGGAAGGAGACCCCAATTCTCTCTCCGTAAATGTTTAGTCCAATCCAGTGGTATCGGTATCCGGTATGACAATTAATCTTCTTCTTGAATAAAGAATGTTTAAACAACTTCATAATGTGCATTCTAGTGATTCCCACTTCCCACTCCCATTCCTTCCTTTCCTCCACCAAAAAATGTTTTTCATTGCAGTGTCACGCAGAACTTATTGTTACGGATTCGTCACTTCCGATGGTGGTTTTCATCCATTTGAAACATTTCTGGTTATGTATTATTATGATTGGGGTTTGAAGGAAACGGTGGTTATTGTTGTTAAAAGGTAAGGTTATTGTTGTTAAAAGGCCAAAGGGTTAATATTTTAAATGAAACAGGAAACCGGATCGAGAACCGGGAGACGACGAGAGAGAAGAGGAAGAGGGCAGGGCGTGAGGAGAAAAGTCGGAGAAGACGCGTGTCTCGAAGCTCCGTAGCGAGAGTGGTCGAGCGAACGTCGCGAGTGAACTTTGAGTCCTTGAAAGGAATTTCCTGCGATCGGTGTTATCGCTGTAGGATTGAGAAACCTGCGTAGTCAGGTATAGGGATTGAGGTTTCGAAGAATCCCCCGCCAGGTCGCTTCGACTCACGTGAGAGCCGTCGGCCATTTTGAACCTCGCGCGTCGTTCACTGAAAAAGGTTTGCTACGCGTCAATTTTTCTCACCCTCCGGTCGTCTGCCGGGGAGGTGTGTGCACAAAGCGGCATTCGAAGATTACGCTGCGGTTCGCTGATTGAACTGTGAATGTGCACGTCTGGTTCGAGCCTTTGGGATTTCCCTTTTCGCCGCCAGTTTGCTGTGGGTTTGCTCTGCCTACACCTCATTACTCGCCTCATCGCCTCTTCGCCGGGATCACCTTTGAGTTATAGAGACATTGAGGGGTGTTCGTTTCCATTCACTGGGAGCGCAGTGAGTTATGTTACTTTAGCAGGTGGTACCATCTGAAGATATATTGATTGTATTGTTGATGGCTATCATTGTTGTATCGGTATTCCTGTGTGATTTTTAATATATTATTTGTTTGTTGATAACCATTGGTGTGGTTTCAATATTGATTTTGACACGGAATAACATATTTTTCTGCCGTGGCTCCTCTCGGGGTTCGGAGGTATAGCGAGACCAGGAGGTCGGGGAGGAACACGTAACAGAAATTGGGGGCTCGTCCAATTGACTCGTGGGCTCGAAATTGGGTCTTCGTCCGGGATGAAAAATTCCCTAAATTTTGTCCGGGAAAGAATTCCCCAACATTCCCAGAATTCCCAAATTTGGAATTTTTTTTCCAACATTCCCAAATGTTTCAAACAATCGGAAAATTTTTGTGTGAAGGTTAACAGGTGTTAACTGATAGTCACCATGGTGTTAACTGATAGTCACCATGGTGTTTGATGCCGAAAAGTTTGCAGCGTCCCCTAGTGAGGCACAGTTCCAAGCATTAAAAAAATCGGACCTCTTGGTATTGGCCAGATATTTTAGCTTGGAGGTCCGAGCGAATATGAGGAAAGCAGAGATGCAGAGATTGGTGATAGAATCTCTGGTGGGACAAGGAACATGGGAAGAGGGAGCCTTGGATTGGTTACCCGAGGAACAAGAAAATGTGGAGCTCCGGAAACTGGAGATGCAATTGCAGAACCAGGAAAGGTTAGAAGCGAAAAAAAGCAGAGGAAAGGAGAGTTGAAAGAGAACTCGAGGAAAGAAGAGCCGCACAGGAACAAGAACTCGGAGAGAAGAGAAGAGAAACAAGTACACATACATTCAAAGTACACCGCCCCATGCCAAATAATTAAATATGCTGCATCGCGGCATTGCCGGGGCGCCTCCGGCGCCCGGCAATACCGCAGTGCAGCTCATTGAGGCTGCATTGGGAGGGAGAGGTGTACACTAATTGATTGATTAATTGTATAATTAAAATCAATAAAAGACAAGTACACATACATTCAAAGTACACCGCCCCCATGCCAAATAATTAAATATCCTACAGCGCGGCATTGCCGGGGCGCCTCTGGCACCCGGCAATACCGCAGTGCAGCTCATAGAGGCTGCATTCGGAGGGAGAGGTGTCCACTAATTGATTGATTAATTGTATAATTAAAATCAATAAAAGATTATCACAAAATATTTTCTTAATCAATTGGCTAATACCATAACAAAACCACTCGTGCTTCATCCGAAGATGTATCTTTTAGAAATTTAATCAAATAAGTCATTAATAAAAAATGTAATAATTAATTGATTAATCAATAAGTAATTCATCGATTAATCAATAAATAATGAATCGATTAAATGATTAATCAATTAATCAAAAATATCCTTGATAGCCACATCACTTGGTCACTGTCATGTCCAAATATTAGCTTCCCAGCTCAAAAGGTGCCTGAGATATTGGCCAAATGAGAAAGAAAATAAATCAATGATTAATAATGAAAATAAATAAATAATAATCATTAAAAAATTAAATTATCAATCAATTCGGTCACAGAACACATAAAGCACCACCATTTCATCAGAATCTGTAACTGGGGGCAAAAAAAATGTTTTAGTAATTTATCGAATAATTAAATAATTAATCGATACATTGATTAATTGATTAATCAATAAATCAAAAATATCCTTCATAGCCACATCACTTGGTCACTCATGTCCAAATATTAGCTTCTGAGCTCAAAAGGTGCCTGAGATATTGGCCAAATGAGAAAGAAGATAAATAAATGATTAATAATGAAAATAAATAAATAATAATCATAAATAAATTAAATTATTAATCAATTCGGTCAGAGAACACATAAACCATCACCATTTCATCAGAATCTGTAAGTTAAAAAAAAAGAAGTTTTTTGTCATTAATCAAATAATTAAATAATTAATCGATTAATTGATTAATTAATTAATTAATAAATCAAAAATAGCCTTTGCAGCCAAATCACCTGGTCATTGGCATGTCCAAATATCAGCTTCCTAACTCAAAAGGTGCCTGAGTTAATGGTCAGAAGAGAAATGAAATTTAATTAATTAAATAAGTACTTAATTAATCGCTAATAATTAAATAACTCATCAATTAATTGATTAATCAAAAAACAAAAATACCGTTTTTGACAAAGGACTTGCTCACTATTGTGCCGAAATTTCAGCTTCCTAGCTCAAAGGATGGCTGAGATATCGTCCGGACAAACAAACAAGCAAGAAAACAAACAAGAAAGAAACCAGAGTGAAAACTGAGTACTCTCTTTCAGCGCGCGTCACTGCCGAGCCCCCTTTGGTGCCCGGCAATGACGATTTGCAATGCCTGGAGATGGCATAGGAAAGGAGCAGTGTACAATAAATAAATGATTAATAATGAAAATAAATAAATAACAAGTACACATACATTCAAAGTACACCGCCCCATGCCAAATAATTAAATATGCTGCAGCGCGGCATTGCCGGGGCGCCTCTGGCGCCCGGCAATACCGCAGTGCAGCTCATTGAGGCTGCATTGGGAGGGAGAGGTGTACACTAATTGATTGATTAATTGTATAATTAAAATCAATAAAAGATTATCACAAAATATTTTCATAATCAATTGGCTAATCGCATAACTAAACCACTAGTGCTTCATCCGAAGATGTATCTTTTAGAAATTTAATTAAATAAGTCATTTATAAAAAATTAAATAATTAATTGATTACTCAATAAATAATTAATCGATTAATCAATAAATAAATAATAGATGAAATGATTAATCAATAAATCAAAAATATCCTTGATAGCCACATCACTTGGTCACTCATGTCCAAATATTAGCTTCCCAGCTCAAAAGGTGCCTGAGATATTGGCCAAATGAGAAAGAAAATAAATAAATGATTAATAATGAAAATAAATAAATAACAAGTACACATACATTCAAAGTACACCGCCCCATGCCAAATAATTAAATATGCTGCAGCGCGGCATTGCCGGGGCGCCTCCGGCGCCCGGCAATACCGCAGTGCAGCTCATTGAGGCTGCATTGGGAGGGAGAGGTGTACACTAATTGATTGATTAATTGTATAATTAAAATCAATAAAAGATTATCACAAAATATTTTCATAATCAATTGGCTAATCGCATAACTAAACCAGTAGTGCTTCATCCGAAGATGTATCTTTTAGAAATGTAATTAAATAAGTCATTTATAAAAAATTAAATAATTAATTGATTACTCAATAAATAATTAATCGATTAATCAATAAATACTTAATAGATGAAATGATTAATCAATAAATCAAAAATATCCTTGATAGCCACATCACTTGGTCACTCATGTCCAAATATTAGCTTCCCAGCTCAAAAGGTGCCTGAGATATTGGCCAAATGAGAAAGAAAATAAATAAATGATTAATAATGAAAATAAATAAATAATAATCATAAAAAAATTAAATTATTAATCAATTTGGTCAGAGAACACATAAACTACCACTATTTCATCAGAATCTGTAACTTAAAAAAAAAAAATTTTTTTGTCATTAATCGAATAATTAAATAATTAATCGATTAATTGATTAATTAATAAATCAAACAAGTACACATACATTCAAAGTACACCGCCCCATGCCAAATAATTAAACATGCTGCAGCGCGGCATTGCCGGGGCGCCTCTGGCGCCCGGCAATACCGCAGTGCAGCTCATTGAGGCTGCATTGGGAGGGAGAGGTGTACACTAATTGATTGATTAATTGTATGATTAAAATCAATAAAAGATTATCACAAAATATTTTCATAATCAATTGGCTAATAGCATACCTAAAGCACTAGTGCTTCATCCGAAGATGTATCTTTTAGAAATTTAATTAAAGAAGTCATTTATAAAAAATTAAATAATTAATTGATTACTCAATAAATAATTAATCGATTAATCAATAAATAATTAATAGATGAAATGATTAATCAATAAATCAAAAATATCCTTGATAGCCACATCACTTTGTCACTCATGTCCAAATATTAGCTTCCCAGCTCAAAAGGTGCCTGAGATATTGGCCAAATGAGAAAGAAAATAAATAAATGATTAATAATGAAAATAAATAAATAATAATCATAAAAAAATTAAATTATTAATCAATTTGGTCAGAGAACACATAAACTACCACTATTTCATCAGAATCTGTAACTTTAAAAAAAAAAATTTTTTTGTCATTAATCGAATAATTAAATAATTAATCGATTAATTGATTAATTAATAAATCAAAAATATCCTTTGCAGCCAAATCACCTGGTAATTGGCATGTCCAAATGTCAGCTTCCTAACTCAAAAGGTGCCTGAGTTAATGGTCAGAAGAGAAAGGAAATTTAATTAATTAAATAAGTACTAAATTAATCGCTAATAATTAAATAACTCCTCAATTTATTGATTAATCAAAAAAAAAAAATACCGTTTTTGACAAAGGACTTGCTCACGATTGTGCCGAAATTTCAGCTTCCTAGCTCAAAGGATGGCTGAGATATCGTCCGGACAAACAAACAAGAAAACAAACAAACAAGAAAACAAACAAGTACACATACATTCAAAGTACACCGCCCCATGCCAAATAATTAAATATGCTGCAGCGCGGCATTGCCGGGGCGCCTCTGGCGCCCGGCAATACCGCAGTGCAGCTCATTGAGGCTGCATTGGGAGGGAGAGGTGTACACTAATTGATTGATTAATTGTATAATTAAAATCAATAAAAGATTATCACAAAATATTTTCATAATCAATTGGCTAATCGCATAACTAAACCACTAGTGCTTCATCCGAAGATGTATCTTTTAGAAATTTAATTAAATAAGTCATTTATAAAAAATTAAATAATTAATTGATTACTCAATAAATAATTAATCGATTAATCAATAAATACTTAATAGATGAAATGATTAATCAATTAATCAAAAATATCCTTGATAGCCACATCACTTGGTCACTCATGTCCAAATATTAGCTTCCCAGCTCAAAAGGTGCCTGAGATATTGGCCAAATGAGAAAGAAAATAAATAAATGATTAATAATGAAAATAAATAAATAATAATCATAAAAAAATTAAATTATTAATCAATTTGGTCAGAGAACACATAAACTACCACTATTTCATCAGAATCTGTAACTTTAAAAAAAAAATTTTTTTTGTCATTAATCGAATAATTAAATAATTAATCGATTAATTGATTAATTAATAAATCAAAAATATCCTTTGCAGCCAAATCACCTGGTCATTGGCATGTCCAAATATCAGCTTCCTAACTCAAAAGGTGCCTGAGTTAATAATGGTCAGAAGAGAAATGAAATTTAATTAATTAAATAAGTACTTAATTAAACGCTAATAATTAAATAACTCCTCAATTAATTGATTATTCAAAAAACAAAAAATACCGTATTTGACAAAGGACTTGCTCACTACTGTGCCAAAATTTCAGCTTCCTAGCTTAAAGGATGGCTGAGATATCGTCCGGACAAACAAACAAGAAACCAGAGTGAAAACTGAGTACTCTCTTTCAGCGTGCGTCACTGCCGAGCCCCCTTCGGTGCCCGGCAATGACGATTTGCAATGCCTGGAGATGGCATAGGAAAGGAGCGGTGTACAATAAATAAATAATAATCATAAAAAAATTAAATTATTAATCAATTTGGTCAGAGAACACATAAACTACCACTATTTCATTAGAATCTGTAACTTAAAAAAAAATCTTTTTTTTGTCATTAATCAAATAATTAAATAATTAATCGATTAATTGATTAATTAATAAATCAAAAATATCCTTTGCAGCCAAATCACCTAGTCATTGACATGTCCAAATATCAGCTTCCTAACTCAAAAGGTGCCTGAGTCAATGGTCAGAAGAGAAAGGAAATTTGATCAAGTACACATACATTCAAAGTACACCGCCCCCATGCCAAATAATTAAATATCCTACAGCGCGGCATTGCCGGGGCGCCTCTGGCGCCCGGCAATACCGCAGTGCAGCTCATAGAGGCTGCATTGGGAGGGAGAGGTGTCCACTAATTGATTGATTAATTGTATAATTAAAATCAATAAAAGATTATCACAAAATATTATCTTAATCAATTGGCTAATACCATAACAAAACCACTCGTGCTTCATCCGAAGATGTATCTTTTAGAAATTTAATCAAATAAGTCATTAATAAAAAATTTAATAATTAATTGATTAATCAATAAGTAATTCATCGATTAATCAATAAATAATGAATCGATTAAATGATTAATCAATTAATCAAAAATATCCTTGATAGCCACATCACTTGGTCACTGTCATGTCCAAATATTAGCTTCCCAGCTCAAAAGGTGCCTGAGATATTGGCCAAATGAGAAAGAAAATAAATCAATGATTAATAATGAAAATAAATAAATAATAATCATTAAAAAATTAAATTATCAATCAATTCGGTCACAGAACACATAAAGCACCACCATTTCATCAGAATCTGTAACTGGGGGCAAAAAATTTTTTTTAGTAATTCATCGAATAATTAAATAATTAATCGATACATTGATTAATTGATTAATCAATAAATCAAAAATATCCTTGATAGCCACATCACTTGGTCACTCAGGTCCAAATATTAGCTTCTGAGCTCAAAAGGTGCCTGAGATATTGGCCAAATGAGAAAGAAGATAAATAAATGATTAATAATGAAAATAAATAAATAATAATCATAAATAAATTAAATTATTAATCAATTCGGTCAGAGAACACATAAACCATCACCATTTCATCAGAATCTGTAAGTAAAAAAAAAAAAATTTTTTTGTCATTAATCAAATAATTAAATAATTAATCGATTAATTGATTAATTAATTAATTAATAAATCAAAAATAGCCTTTGCAGCCAAATCACCTGGTCATTGGCATGTCCAAATATCAGCTTCCTAACTCAAAAGGTGCCTGAGTTAATGGTCAGAAGAGAAATGAAATTTAATTAATTAAATAAGTACTTAATTAATCGCTAATAATTAAATAACTCATCAATTAATTGATTAATCAAAAAACAAAAAATACTGTTTTTGACAAAGGACTTGCTCACTATTGTGCCGAAATTTCAGCTTCCTAGCTCAAAGGATGGCTGAGATATCGCCCGGACAAACAAACAAGAAAACAAAAAATAAATAAACAAGTACACATACATTCAAAGTACACCGCCCCCATGCCAAATAATTAAATATCCTACAGAGCGGCATTGTCGGGGCGCCTCCGGCGCCCGGCAATACCGCAGTGCAGCTCATTGAGGCTGCATTGGGAGGGAGAGGTGTACACTAATTGATTGATTAATTGTATAATTAAAATCAATAAAAGATTATCACAAAATATTTTCATAATCAATTGGCTAATCGCATAACTAAACCACTAGTGCTTCATCTGAAGATGTATCTTTTAGAAATTTAATTAAATAAGTCATTTATAAAAAATTAAATAATTAATTGATTACTCAATAAATAATTAATCGATTAATCAATAAATACTTAATAGATGAAATGATTAATCAATAAATCAAAAATATCCTTGATAGCCACATCACTTGGTCACTCATGTCCAAATATTAGCTTCCCAGCTCAAAAGGTGCCTGAGATATTGGCGAAATGAGAAAGAAAATAAATAAATGATTAATAATGAAAATAAATAAATAATAATCATAAAAAATTAAATTATTAATCAATTTGGTCAGAGAACACATAAACTACCACTATTTCCTCAGAATCTGTAACTGAAAAAAAAAAAATTTTTTTGTCATTAATCGAATAATTAAATAATTAATCGATTAATTGATTAATTAATAAATCAAAAATATCCTTTGCAGCCAAATCACCTGGTCATTGGCATGTCCAAATATCAGCTTCCTAACTGAAAAGGTGCCTGAGTTAATAATGGTCAGAAGAGAAATGAAATTTAATTAATTAAATAAGTACTTAATTAAACGCTAATAATTAAATAACTCCTCAATTAATTGATTATTCAAAAAACAAAAAATACCGTATTTGACAAAGGACTTGCTCACTACTGTGCCGAAATTTCAGCTTCCTAGCTCAAAGGATGGCTGAAATATCGCCCGGACAACCAAGAAAACAAACAACCAGAGTGAAAACTGAGTACTCTCTTTCAGCGTGCGTCACTGCAGAGCCCCCTTTGGTGCCCGGCAATGACGATTTGCAATGCCTGGAGATGGCATAGGAAAGGAGCGGTGTACAACAAGAAACCAGAGTGAAAACTGAGTACTCTCTTTCAGCGTGCGTCACTGCCGAGCCCCCTTTGGTGCCCGGCAATGACGATTTGCAATGCCTGGAGATGGCATAGGAAAGGAGCGGTGTACAACAAGTACACATACATTCAAAGTACACCGCCCCCCTGCCAAATAATTAAATATGCTGCAGCGCGGCATTGCCGGGGCGCCTCTGGCGCCCGGCAATACCGCAGTGCAGCTCCTTGAGGCTGCATTGGGAGGGAGAGGTGTACACTAATTGATTGATTAATTGTATAATGAAAATCAATAAAAGATTATCACAAAATATTTTCACAATCAATTGGCTAATCGCATAACTAAACCACTAGTGCTTCATCCGAAGATGTATCTTTTATAAATTTAATTAAATAAGTCATTTATAAAAAATTAAATAATTAATTGATTACTCAATAAATAATTAATCGATTAATCAATAAATAATTAATAGATGAAATGATTAATCAATAAATCAAAAATATCCTTGATAGCCACATCACTTGGTCACTCATGTCCAAATATTAGCTTCCCAGCTCAAAAGGTGCCTGAGATATTGGCCAAATGAGAAAGAAAATAAATAAATGATTAATAATGAAAATAAATAAATAATAATCATAAAAAAATTAAATTATTAATCAATTTGGTCAGAGAACACATAAACTACCACTATTTCATCAGAATCTGTAACTTTAAAAAAAAAAAATTTTTTGTCATTAATCGAATAATTAAATAATTAATCGATTAATTGATTAATTAATAAATCAAAAATATCCTTTGCAGCCAAATCACCTGGTCATTGGCATGTCCAAATATCAGCTTCCTAACTCAAAAGGTGCCTGAGTTAATAATGGTCAGAAGAGAAATGAAATTTAATTAATTAAATAAGTACTTAATTAAACGCTAATAATTAAATAACTCCTCAATTAATTGATTATTCAAAAAACAAAAAATACCGTATTTGACAAAGGACTTGCTCACTACTGTGCCGAAATTTCAGCTTCCTAGCTCAAAGGATGGCTGAGATATCGCCCGGACAACCAAGAAAGAAAACAAACAAGTACACATACATTCAAAGTACACCGCCCCATGCCAAATAATTAAATATGCTGCAGCGCGGCATTGCCGGGGCGCCTCCGGCGCCCGGCAATACCGCAGTGCAGCTCATTGAGGCTGCATTGGGAGGGAGAGGTGTACACTAATTGATTGATTAATTGTATAATTAAAATCAATAAAAGATTATCACAAAATATTTTCATAATCAATTGGCTAATCGCATAACTAAACCAGTAGTGCTTCATCCGAAGATGTATCTTTTAGAAATTTAATTAAATAAGTCATTTATAAAAAATTAAATAATTAATTGATTACTCAATAAATAATTAATCGATTAATCAATAAATACTTAATAGATGAAATGATTAATCAATAAATCAAAAATATCCTTGATAGCCACATCACTTGGTCACTCATGTCCAAATATTAGCTTCCCAGCTCAAAAGGTGCCTGAGATATTGGCCAAATGAGAAAGAAAATAAATAAATGATTAATAATGAAAATAAATAAATAATAATCATAAAAAAATTAAATTATTAATCAATTTGGTCAGAGAACACATAAACTACCACTATTTCATCAGAATCTGTAACTTAAAAAAAAAAAATTTTTTTGTCATTAATCGAATAATTAAATAATTAATCGATTAATTGATTAATTAATAAATCAAAAATATCCTTTGCAGCCAAATCACCTGGTCATTGGCATGTCCAAATATCAGCTTCCTAACTCAAAAGGTGCCTGAGTTAATAATGGTCAGAAGATAAATGAAATTTAATTAATTAAATAAGTACTTAATTAAACGCTAATAATTAAATAACTCCTCAATTAATTGATTATTCAAAAAACAAAAAATACCGTATTTGAAAAAGGACTTGCTCACTACTGTGCCGAAATTTCAGCTTCCTAGCTCAAAGGATGGCTGAGATATCGTCCGGACAACCAAGAAAACAAGAAAACAAACAAGAAACCAGAGTGAAAACTGAGTACTCTCTTTCAGCGTGCGTCACTGCCGAGCCCCCTTCGGTGCCCGGCAATGACGATTTGCAATGCCTGGAGGTGGCATAGGAAAGGAGCGGTGTACAAAAATATCCTTTGCAGCCAAATCACCTGGTCATTGGCATGTCCAAATATCAGCTTCCTAACTCAAAAGGTGCCTGAGTTAATAATGGTCAGAAGATAAATGAAATTTAATTAATTAAATAAGTACTTAATTAAACGCTAATAATTAAATAACTCCTCAATTAATTGATTATTCAAAAAACAAAAAATACCGTATTTGACAAAGGACTTGCTCACTACTGTGCCGAAATTTCAGCTTCCTAGCTCAAAGGATGGCTGAGATATCGTCCGGACAACCAAGAAAGAAAACAAACAAGTACACATACATTCAAAGTACACCGCCCCATGCCAAATAATTAAATATGCTGCAGCGCGGCATTGCCGGGGCGCCTCCGGCGCCCGGCAATACCGCAGTGCAGCTCATTGAGGCTGCATTGGGAGGGAGAGGTGTACACTAATTGATTGATTAATTGTATAATTAAAATCAATAAAAGATTATCACAAAATATTTTCATAATCAATTGGCTAATCGCATAACTAAACCACTAGTGCTTCATCCGAAGATGTATCTTTTAGAAATTTAATTAAATAAGTCATTTATAAAAAATTAAATAATTAATTGATTACTCAATAAATAATTAATCGATTAATCAATAAATACTTAATAGATGAAATGATTAATCAATAAATCAAAAATATCCTTGATAGCCACATCACTTGGTCACTCATGTCCAAATATTAGCTTCCCAGCTCAAAAGGTGCCTGAGATATTGGCCAAATGAGAAAGAAAATAAATAAATGATTAATAATTAAAATAAATAAATAATAATCATAAAAAAATTAAATTATTAATCAATTTGGTCAGAGAACACATAAACTACCACTATTTCATCAGAATCTGTAACTTTAAAAAAAAAAATTTTTTTGTCATTAATCGAATAATTAAATAATTAATCGATTAATTGATTAATTAATAAATCAAAAATATCCTTTGCAGCCAAATCACCTGGTCATTGGCATGTCCAAATATCAGCTTCCTAACTCAAAAGGTGCCTGAGTTAATAATGGTCAGAAGATAAATGAAATTTAATTAATTAAATAAGTACTTAATTAAACGCTAATAATTAAATAACTCCTCAATTAATTGATTATTCAAAAAACAAAAAATACCGTATTTGACAAAGGACTTGCTCACTACTGTGCCGAAATTTCAGCTTCCTAGCTCAAAGGATGGCTGAGATATCGTCCGGACAACCAAGAAAACAAACAAGAAACCAGAGTGAAAACTGAGTACTCTCTTTCAGCGTGCGTCACTGCCGAGCCCCCTTCGGTGCCCGGCAATGACGATTTGCAATGCCTGGAGGTGGCATAGGAAAGGAGCGGTGTACAACAAGTACACATACATTCAAAGTACACCGCCCCATGCCAAATAATTAAATATGCTGCAGCGCGGCATTGCCGGGGCGCCTCCGGCGCCCGGCAATACCGCAGTGCAGCTCATTAAGGCTGCATTGGGAGGGAGAGGTGTACACTAATTGATTGATTAATTGTATAATTAAAATCAATAAAAGATTATCACAAAATATTTTCATAATCAATTGGCTAATCGCATAACTAAACCACTAGTGCTTCATCCGAAGATGTATCTTTTAGAAATTTAATTAAATAAGTCATTTATAAAAAATTAAATAATTAATTGATTACTCAATAAATAATTAATCGATTAATCAATAAATAATTAATAGATGAAATGATTAATCAATAAATCAAAAATATCCTTGATAGCCACATCACTTGGTCACTTATGTCCAAATATTAGCTTCCCAGCTCAAAAGGTGCCTGAGATATTGGCCAAATGAGAAAGAAAATAAATAAATGATTAATAATGGAAATAAATAAATAATAATCATAAAAAAATTAAATTATTAATCAATTTGGTCAGAGAACACATAAACTACCACTATTTCATCAGAATCTGTAACTTAAAAAAAAAATTTTTTTGGGTCATTAATCGAATAATTAAATAATTAATCGATTAATTGATTAATTAATAAATCAAAAATATCCTTTGCAGCCAAATCACCTGGTCATTGGCATGTCCAAATATCAGCTTCCTAACTCAAAAGGTGCCTGAGTTAATAATGGTCAGAAGAGAAATGAAATTTAATTAATTAAATAAGTACTTAATTAAACGCTAATAATTAAATAACTCCTCAATTAATTGATTATTCAAAAAACAAAAAATACCGTATTTGACAAAGGACTTGCTCACGACTGTGCCGAAATTTCAGCTTCCTAGCTCAAAGGATGGCTGAGATATCGTCCGGACAACCAAGAAAGAAAACAAACAAGAAAGAAAACAAACAAGTACACATACATTCAAAGTACACCGCCCCATGCCAAATAATTAAATATGCTGCAGCGCGGCATTGCCGGGGCGCCTCCGGCGCCCGGCAATACCGCAGTGCAGCTCATTGAGGCTGCATTGGGAGGGAGAGGTGTACACTAATTGATTGATTAATTGTATAATTAAAATCAATAAAAGATTATCACAAAATATTTTCATAATCAATTGGCTAATCGCATAACTAAACCAGTAGTGCTTCATCCGAAGATGTATCTTTTAGAAATTTAATTAAATAAGTCATTTATAAAAAATTAAATAATTAATTGATTACTCAATAAATAATTAATCGATTAATCAATAAATACTTAATAGATGAAATGATTAATCAATAAATCAAAAATATCCTTGATAGCCACATCACTTGGTCACTCATGTCCAAATATTAGCTTCCCAGCTCAAAAGGTGCCTGAGATATTGGCCAAATGAGAAAGAAAATAAATAAATGATTAATAATGAAAATAAATAAATAATAATCATAAAAAAATTAAATTATTAATCAATTTGGTCAGAGAACACATAAACTACCACTATTTCATCAGAATCTGTAACTTTAAAAAAAAAAAATTTTTTTGTCATTAATCGAATAATTAAATAATTAATCGATTAATTGATTAATTAATAAATCAAAAATATCCTTTGCAGCCAAATCACCTGGTCATTGGCATGTCCAAATATCAGCTTCCTAACTCAAAAGGTGCCTGAGTTAATAATGGTCAGAAGAGAAATGAAATTTAATTAATTAAATAAGTACTTAATTAAACGCTAATAATTAAATAACTCCTCAATTAATTGATTATTCAAAAAACAAAAAATACCGTATTTGACAAAGGACTTGCTCACTACTGTGCCGAAATTTCAGCTTCCTAGCTCAAAGGATGGCTGAGATATCGTCCGGACAACCAAGAAAACAAACAAGAAAACAAGAAACCAGAGTGAAAACTGAGTACTCTCTTTCAGCGTGCGTCACTGCCGAGCCCCCTTTGGTGCCCGGCAATGACGATTTGCAATGCCTGGAGATGGCATAGGAAAGGAGCGGTGTACAACAAACAAGAAAGAAACCAGAGTGAAAACTGAGTACTCTCTTTCAGCGTGCGTCACTGCCGAGCCCCCTTTGGTGCCCGGCAATGACGATTTGCAATGCCTGGAGATGGCATAGGAAAGGAGCGGTGTACAACAAACAAGAAACCAGAGTGAAAACTGAGTACTCTCTTTCAGCGTGCGTCACTGCCGAGCCCCCTTTGGTGCCCGGCAATGACGATTTGCAATGCCTGGAGATGGCATAGGAAAGGAGCGGTGTACAACAAACAACCAGAGTGAAAACTGAGTACTCTCTTTCAGCGTGCGTCACTGCCGAGCCCCCTTTGGTGCCCGGCAATGACGATTTGCAATGCCTGGAGATGGCATAGGAAAGGAGCGGTGTACAACAAACAAACAAACAAACAAGTACACATACATTCAAAGTACACCGCCCCCATGCCAAATAATTAAATATCCTACAGCGCGGCATTGCCGGGGCGCCTCTGGCGCCCGGCAATACCGCAGTGCAGCTCATAGAGGCTGCATTGGGAGGGAGAGGTGTCCACTAATTGATTGATTAATTGTATAATTAAAATCAATAAAAGATTATCACAAAATATTTTCTTAATCAATTGGCTAATACCATAACAAAACCACTCGTGCTTCATCCGAAGATGTATCTTTTAGAAATTTAATCAAATAAGTCATTAATAAAAAATTTAATAATTAATTGATTAATCAATAAGTAATTCATCGATTAATCAATAAATAATGAATCGATTAAATGATTAATCAATTAATCAAAAATATCCTTGATAGCCACATCACTTGGTCACTGTCATGTCCAAATATTAGCTTCCCAGCTCAAAAGGTGCCTGAGATATTGGCCAAATGAGAAAGAAAATAAATCAATGATTAATAATGAAAATAAATAAATAATAATCATTAAAAAATTAAATTATCAATCAATTCGGTCACAGAACACATAAAGCACCACCATTTCATCAGAATCTGTAACTGGGGGCAAAAAATTTTTTTTAGTAATTTATCGAATAATTAAATAATTAATCGATACATTGATTAATTGATTAATCAATAAATCAAAAATATCCTTGATAGCCACATCACTTGGTCACTCATGTCCAAATATTAGCTTCTGAGCTCAAAAGGTGCCTGAGATATTGGCCAAATGAGAAAGAAGATAAATAAATGATTAATAATGAAAATAAATAAATAATAATCATAAATAAATTAAATTATTAATCAATTCGGTCAGAGAACACATAAACCATCACCATTTCATCAGAATCTGTAAGTTAAAAAAAAAATTTTTTTTTGTCATTAATCAAATAATTAAATAATTAATCGATTAATTGATTAATTAATTAATTAATAAATCAAAAATAGCTTTTGCAGCCAAATCACCTGGTCATTGGCATGTCCAAATATCAGCTTCCTAACTCAAAAGGTGCCTGAGTTAATGGTCAGAAGAGAAATGAAATTTAATTAATTAAATAAGTACTTAATTAATCGCTAATAATTAAATAACTCATCAATTAATTGATTAATCAAAAAACAAAAAATACCGTTTTTGACAAAGGACTTGCTCACTATTGTGCCGAAATTTCAGCTTCCTAGCTCAAAGGATGGCTGAGATATCGTCCGGACAAACAAACAAGCAAGAAAACAAACAAACAAACAAGTACACATACATTCAAAGTACACCGCCCCCATGCCAAAAAATTAAATATCCTACAGAGCGGCATTGTCGGGGCGCCTCCGGCGCCCGGCAATACCGCAGTGCAGCTCATTGAGGCTGCATTGGGAGGGAGAGGTGTACACTAATTGATTGATTAATTGTATAATTAAAATCAATAAAAGATTTTCACAAAATATTTTCATAATCAATTGGCTAATCGCATAACTAAACCACTAGTGCTTCATCCGAAGATGTATCTTTTAGAAATTTAATTGAATAAGTCATTTATAAAAAAAAAAATAATTAATTGATTACTCCATAAATAATAAATCGATTAATCAATAAATAATTAATAGATGAAATGATTAATCAATTATTCAAAAATATCCTTGATAGCCACATCACTTGGTCACTCATGTCCAAATATTAGCTTCCCAGCTCAAAAGGTGCCTGAGATATTGGCCAAATGAGAAAGAAAATAAATAAATGATTAATAATGAAAATAAATAAATAATAATCATAAAAAAATTAAATAATTAATCAATTTGGTCAGAGAACACATAAACTACCACTATTTCATCAGAATCTGTAACTTTAAAAAAAAAAATTTTTTTGTCATTAATCGAATAATTAAATAATTAATCGATTAATTGATTAATTAATAAATCAAAAATATCCTTTGCAGCCAAATCACCTGGTAATTGGCATGTCCAAATGTCAGCTTCCTAACTCAAAAGGTGCCTGAGTTAATGGTCAGAAGAGAAAGGAAATTTAATTAATTAAATAAGTACTAAATTAATCGCTAATAATTAAATAACTCCTCAATTTATTGATTAATCAAAAAAAAAAATACCGTTTTTGACAAAGGACTTGCTCACGATTGTGCCGAAATTTCAGCTTCCTAGCTCAAAGGATGGCTGAGATATCGTCCGGACAAACAAACAAGAAAACAAACAAACAAGAAAACAAACAAGTACACATACATTCAAAGTACACCGCCCCATGCCAAATAATTAAATATGCTGCAGCGCGGCATTGCCGGGGCGCCTCTGGCGCCCGGCAATACCGCAGTGCAGCTCATTGAGGCTGCATTGGGAGGGAGAGGTGTACACTAATTGATTGATTAATTGTATAATTAAAATCAATAAAAGATTATCACAAAATATTTTCATAATCAATTGGCTAATCGCATAACTAAACCACTAGTGCTTCATCCGAAGATGTATCTTTTAGAAATTTAATTAAATAAGTCATTTATAAAAAATTAAATAATTAATTGATTACTCAATAAATAATTAATCGATTAATCAATAAATACTTAATAGATGAAATGATTAATCAATTAATCAAAAATATCCTTGATAGCCACATCACTTGGTCACTCATGTCCAAATATTAGCTTCCCAGCTCAAAAGGTGCCTGAGATATTGGCCAAATGAGAAAGAAAATAAATAAATGATTAATAATGAAAATAAATAAATAATAATCATAAAAAAATTAAATTATTAATCAATTTGGTCAGAGAACACATAAACTACCACTATTTCATCAGAATCTGTAACTTTAAAAAAAATTTTTTTTTTGTCATTAATCGAATAATTAAATAATTAATCGATTAATTGATTAATTAATAAATCAAAAATATCCTTTGCAGCCAAATCACCTGGTCATTGGCATGTCCAAATATCAGCTTCCTAACTCAAAAGGTGCCTGAGTTAATAATGGTCAGAAGAGAAATGAAATTTAATTAATTAAATAAGTACTTAATTAAACGCTAATAATTAAATAACTCCTCAATTAATTGATTATTCAAAAAACAAAAAATACCGTATTTGACAAAGGACTTGCTCACTACTGTGCCAAAATTTCAGCTTCCTAGCTTAAAGGATGGCTGAGATATCGTCCGGACAAACAAACAAGAAACCAGAGTGAAAACTGAGTACTCTCTTTCAGCGTGCGTCACTGCCGAGCCCCCTTCGGTGCCCGGCAATGACGATTTGCAATGCCTGGAGATGGCATAGGAAAGGAGCGGTGTACAATAAATAAATAATAATCATAAAAAAATTAAATTATTAATCAATTTGGTCAGAGAACACATAAACTACCACTATTTCATTAGAATCTGTAACTTAAAAAAAAAATTTTTTTTTGTCATTAATCAAATAATTAAATAATTAATCGATTAATTGATTAATTAATAAATCAAAAATATCCTTTGCAGCCAAATCACCTAGTCATTGACATGTCCAAATATCAGCTTCCTAACTCAAAAGGTGCCTGAGTTAATGGTCAGAAGAGAAAGGAAATTTGATCAAGTACACATACATTCAAAGTACACCGCCCCCATGCCAAATAATTAAATATCCTACAGCGCGGCATTGCCGGGGCGCCTCTGGCGCCCGGCAATACCGCAGTGCAGCTCATAGAGGCTGCATTGGGAGGGAGAGGTGTCCACTAATTGATTGATTAATTGTATAATTAAAATCAATAAAAGATTATCACAAAATATTATCTTAATCAATTGGCTAATACCATAACAAAACCACTCGTGCTTCATCCGAAGATGTATCTTTTAGAAATTTAATCAAATAAGTCATTAATAAAAAATTTAATAATTAATTGATTAATCAATAAGTAATTCATCGATTAATCAATAAATAATGAATCGATTAAATGATTAATCAATTAATCAAAAATATCCTTGATAGCCACATCACTTGGTCACTGTCATGTCCAAATATTAGCTTCCCAGCTCAAAAGGTGCCTGAGATATTGGCCAAATGAGAAAGAAAATAAATCAATGATTAATAATGAAAATAAATAAATAATAATCATTAAAAAATTAAATTATCAATCAATTCGGTCACAGAACACATAAAGCACCACCATTTCATCAGAATCTGTAACTGGGGGCAAAAAATTTTTTTTAGTAATTTATCGAATAATTAAATAATTAATCGATACATTGATTAATTGATTAATCAATAAATCAAAAATATCCTTGATAGCCACATCACTTGGTCACTCAGGTCCAAATATTAGCTTCTGAGCTCAAAAGGTGCCTGAGATATTGGCCAAATGAGAAAGAAGATAAATAAATGATTAATAATGAAAATAAATAAATAATAATCATAAATAAATTAAATTATTAATCAATTCGGTCAGAGAACACATAAACCATCACCATTTCATCAGAATCTGTAAGTTAAAAAAAAAAAAAATTTTTGTCATTAATCAAATAATTAAATAATTAATCGATTAATTGATTAATTAATTAATTAATAAATCAAAAATAGCCTTTGCAGCCAAATCACCTGGTCATTGGCATGTCCAAATATCAGCTTCCTAACTCAAAAGGTGCCTGAGTTAATGGTCAGAAGAGAAATGAAATTTAATTAATTAAATAAGTACTTAATTAATCGCTAATAATTAAATAACTCATCAATTAATTGATTAATCAAAAAACAAAAAATACGGTTTTTGACAAAGGACTTGCTCACTATTGTGCCGAAATTTCAGCTTCCTAGCTCAAAGGATGGCTGAGATATCGCCCGGACAAACAAACAAGAAAACAAAAAATAAATAAACAAGTACACATACATTCAAAGTACACCGCCCCCATGCCAAATAATTAAATATCCTACAGAGCGGCATTGTCGGGGCGCCTCCGGCGCCCGGCAATACCGCAGTGCAGCTCATTGAGGCTGCATTGGGAGGGAGAGGTGTACACTAATTGATTGATTAATTGTATAATTAAAATCAATAAAAGATTTTCACAAAATATTTTCATAATCAATTGGCTAATCGCATAACTAAACCACTAGTGCTTCATCCGAAGATGTATCTTTTAGAAATTTAATTGAATAAGTCATTTATAAAAAATAAAATAATTAATTGATTACTCAATAAATAATTAATCGATTAATCAATAAATAATTAATAGATGAAATGATTAATCAATAAATCAAAAATATCCTTGATAGCCACATCACTTGGTCACTCATGTCCAAATATTAGCTTCCCAGCTCAAAAGGTGCCTGAGATATTGGCCAAATGAGAAAGAAAATAAATAAATGATTAATAATGAAAATAAATAAATAATAATCATAAAAAAATTAAATTATTAATCAATTTGGTCAGAGAACACATAAACTACCACTATTTCATCAGAATCTGTAAATTAAAAAAAAAAAATTTTTGGGTCATTAATCGAATAATTAAATAATTAATCGATTAATTGATTAATTAATAAATCAAAAATATCCTTTGCAGCCAAATCACCTGGTCATTGGCATGTCCAAATATCAGATTCCTAACTCAAAAGGTGCCTGAGTTAATGGTCAGAAGAGAAAGGAAATTTGATTAATTAAATAAGTACTTAATTAATCGCTAATAATTAAATAACTCCTCAATTTTATTGATTAATCAAAAAAAAAAAATACAATTTTTGAGAAAGGACTTGCTCACTATTGTGCCAAAATTTCAGCTTCCTAGCTCAAAGGATGGCTGAGATATCGCCCGGACAACCAAGAAAGAAAACAAACAACCAAACAAGTACACATACATTCAAAGTACACCGCCCCATGCCAAATAATTAAATATGCTGCAGCGCGGCATTGCCGGGGCGCCTCCGGCGCCCGGCAATACCGCAGTGCAGCTCATTGAGGCTGCATTGGGAGGGAGAGGTGTACACTAATTGATTGATTAATTGTATAATTAAAATCAATAAAAGATTATCACAAAATATTTTCATAATCAATTGGCTAATCGCATAACTAAACCACTAGTGCTTCATCTGAAGATGTATCTTTTAGAAATTTAATTAAATAAGTCATTTATAAAAAATTAAATAATTAATTGATTACTCAATAAATAATTAATCGATTAATCAATAAATACTTAATAGATGAAATGATTAATCAATAAATCAAAAATATCCTTGATAGCCACATCACTTGGTCACTCATGTCCAAATATTAGCTTCCCAGCTCAAAAGGTGCCTGAGATATTGGCCAAATGAGAAAGAAAATAAATAAATGATTAATAATGAAAATAAATAAATAATAATCATAAAAAATTAAATTATTAATCAATTTGGTCAGAGAACACATAAACTACCACTATTTCATCAGAATCTGTAACTTAAAAAAAAAAAATTTTTTTGTCATTAATCGAATAATTAAATAATTAATCGATTAATTGATTAATTAATAAATCAAAAATATCCTTTGCAGCCAAATCACCTGGTCATTGGCATGTCCAAATATCAGCTTCCTAACTGAAAAGGTGCCTGAGTTAATAATGGTCAGAAGAGAAATGAAATTTAATTAATTAAATAAGTACTTAATTAAACGCTAATAATTAAATAACTCCTCAATTAATTGATTATTCAAAAAACAAAAAATACCGTATTTGACAAAGGACTTGCTCACTACTGTGCCGAAATTTCAGCTTCCTAGCTCAAAGGATGGCTGAGATATCGCCCGGACAACCAAGAAAACAAGCAACCAGAGTGAAAACTGAGTACTCTCTTTCAGCGTGCGTCACTGCAGAGCCCCCTTTGGTGCCCGGCAATGACGATTTGCAATGCCTGGAGATGGCATAGGAAAGGAGCGGTGTACAACAAGAAACCAGAGTGAAAACTGAGTACTCTCTTTCAGCGTGCGTCACTGCCGAGCCCCCTTTGGTGCCCGGCAATGACGATTTGCAATGCCTGGAGATGGCATAGGAAAGGAGCGGTGTACAACAAGTACACATACATTCAAAGTACACCGCCCCCCTGCCAAATAATTAAATATGCTGCAGCGCGGCATTGCCGGGGCGCCTCTGGCGCCCGGCAATACCGCAGTGCAGCTCCTTGAGGCTGCATTGGGAGGGAGAGGTGTACACTAATTGATTGATTAATTGTATAATGAAAATCAATAAAAGATTATTGTACACCGCTCCTTTCCTATGCCATCTCCAGGCATTGCAAATCGTCATTGCTGGGCACCGAAGGGGGCTCGGCAGTGACGCACGCTGAAAGAGAGTACTCAGTTTTCACTCTGGTTTCTTGTTTGTTTGTTTTCTTGGTTGTTTGTTTGTTTGTTTTCTTTCTTGGTTGTCCGGACGATATCTCAGCCATCCTTTGAGCTAGGAAGCTGAAATTTCGGCACAGTAGTGAGCAAGTCCTTTGTCAAATACGGTATTTTTTGTTTTTTGAATAATCAATTAATTGAGGAGTTATTTAATTATTAGCGTTTAATTAAGTACTTATTTAATTAATTAAATTTCATTTCTCTTCTGACCATTATTAACTCAGACACCTTTTGAGTTAGGAAGCTGATATTTGGACATGCCAATGACCAGGTGATTTGGCTGCAAAGGATATTTTTGATTTATTAATTAATCAATTAATCGATTAATTATTTAATTATTCGATTAATGACAAAAAAAATTTTTTTTTTAAAGTTACAGATTCTGATGAAATAGTGGTAGTTTATGTGTTCTCTGACCAAATTGATTAATAATTTAATTTTTTTATGATTATTATTTATTTATTTTCATTATTAATCATTTATTTATTTTCTTTCTCATTTGGCCAATATCTCAGGCACCTTTTGAGCTGGAAAGCTAATATTTGGACATGAGTGACCAAGTGATGTGGCTATCAAGGATATTTTTGATTTATTGATTAATCATTTCATCTATTAAGTATTTATTGATTAATCGATTAATTATTTATTGAGTAATCAATTAATTATTTAATTTTTTATAAATGACTTATTTAATTAAATTTCTAAAGATACATCTTCGGATGAAGCACTACTGGTTTAGTTATGCGATTAGCCAATTGATTATGAAAATATTTTGTGATAATCTTTTATTGATTTTAATTATACAATTAATCAATCAATTAGTGTACACCTCTCCCTCCCAATGCAGCCTCAATGAGCTGCACTGCGGTATTGCCGGGCGCCGGAGGCGCCCCGGCAATGCCGCGCTGCAGCATATTTAATTATTTGGCATGGGGCGGTGTACTTTGAATGTATGTGTACTTGTCACAAAATATTTTCACAATCAATTGGCTAATCGCATAACTAAACCACTAGTGCTTCATCCGAAGATGTATCTTTTATAAATTTAATTAAATAAGTCATTTATAAAAAATTAAAAAATTAATTGATTACTCAATAAATAATTAATCGATTAATCAATAAATAATTAATAGATGAAATGATTAATCAATAAATCAAAAATATCCTTGATAGCCACATCACTTGGTCACTCATGAGTAGTGTAATAATGTTGCTTCTGGGACACCTCCGTTTAACATGGGAAATCCCTATCTAATGTCATTTACCCCCTTGTCTTTTTCAAAAATCATAAACACCTCTATTTCTCCCACCCTCATCTTTATGAACCTTTTGTCTGTAGTACCTATCCTTAATGTTGTTCATTAGACCACTCAAACACTACAAATATTTGTTTTCTCTTATAGACCTATCATCCTTCTTCTACATATCATCTGGCAGATTAATCTTTGACCCACTCAAACATTGACCCATTCACTTACATGTTAATTTTTCCCCTCCCTCATTGCCCCTAAAGACCTCTATTTCTCTCACCCTGTTCTTTACGAACCTTCTAACCTTTTGACATGTTATCCTTATTCATTAGACCACTTAAACACCTGTGATCCTTCTGACCTTATGGACCTTTTAACCTTTTACTCTTAATATCATCTGGTGAATATAACCCACTCAAACAACGACCCTACAAATATTTGTTTATGTGTGGGAAATAATTTAATTCTCCTACAACTCTCCTCACCGTCTAATACATTAACAAAAAATATGTTTGAGTTTGGTTCTTTATTAAGATATTTTAACTGAGCTAAGATAAAATGGTAAACCTCCCTCAATGTTCTTGTTTGAGCGCCTCCAGTGCCACATACCATTTTTAAATTAAAGTATATATTTTCCTGACAACCATCAAAGTTTTCCGTCCACTCAAAAATATTTCCATCTTTTTTACCCAATTCACCGGTATTTAAATTAATTCTCTTATTTGTTTTGTGAACTTTTTTACCAGTTGCCTTTTCAATTATACCTATTTGATATTTTTCACATTCATTATGTTTTCCATTTATATACCAAGGTTGATTACACCTCCACTCTTTAGTCTGGTTGATACTTGGTTCTATCATTTATATAATAGTAAAAAAGGCGGCGGTAGCCCGTTAAAATCCCCAACCCCCCCCCCTTTTAACTTATCACTTATATATATCTTATCACTTATATATATCTTATCACTTATGTATATCTTATCACTTATATATATATCTTATCACTTATATATATATCTTATCACTTATATACTTATATAACCATAAGGGAGACTATCAATTCCATTTTCTAAAATAAACCTCTTATCATCAAAAGCCCCCAATGCTTTCTTATTTATCTCTTCTGAATATAATTGATGTTTATAACTTCTTATTCCATTAATCTTTCTAAACTCTTCTTTCTTTGTTGTTAAACAGTTATAATAATCCTTAAAGTTTATTGTTTCTTTAATAACATTTTTCTTTACACCTTTTAACTTCTTATCAGTCTTTTCAACGTTATTCACAATGTATTTATAAGCATAAGCCTTTGACCTCAATCCCACAAATTCACTCATAACATTTCCTCCTAATTCATCCTTGAACTTTCCAATCACCTTTTTATTTTTAGAAGAGAACAACTCACTCTCTGGACTGTAATTACTCGTGTCATAGATATTAATGTCTCTTTTCATGTCTGAATAAACATCGTTGGTATTAATTTTCAAAATAAAACTATCTGTATCCATATAAAGTAGATTAACATCATTTTGATATTTCTTCCTCAAGTTATTATAAAAGTAATCATACATTAATGACTTTGATAAATCAAGAATTGTTGTTCCAATATAAATAGGTTTGTTCATTTCAATACTCTCTTTAATCAAATGGATCGCACAAAAGTTCTCAGTAAAGACCTCAGCTCGAGTAAAACTCGGTCTATTAATTAATTTTGATGCTTGTTCCCAAGATGTTGATAGTCTGATATTTTGTCTTTTCCTCACATTCTCCATAGTCTTACCAAAGACCGCATTATTCATCAATTTATAAAAGTCTTTCTCAAAATCTGTTTTTGACTCTGTTCTTCTTTGTGTATTAAAATCAATGTACCCCTTTAACCAATGACTTTGATTGAACTTTAGAACACTATGGATCTTCTCTACTCTTAGACCTTTTGATAAATATTGTCGCAAATTTCTTTGGTGTAGAACATAATTTTTCTTGTTATATAATGTAGTAAGTAATTTTTCTGTTGATTCACCTATATCAAACGATCGTTGATAATCACTCAACCATTCTTTCTTTGGACTTGCTTTCTCACAAGCAAATGGGAGATCTTTGTGTAGGTTATGGAGTTCCTCTGGATATTTTAAATCAATTTCAAAATAATAACCAACTTTTTCTTCATCCAATTCTTTTTGTGTAGAGATACATACATCTTGTAAAACGTTTTTGTAGTCTTTTTCCTTTACCCATCTAAGTTTTCCATAAGGAAGAGCCTGAGACATTGCCCAGCCATACAGGTTGTTCGCGTCATAGTACATCAAGTAAGAACTCTCTTTCGTTGGATCATAATTTGGAAGATATTTGTTATTTGCTTTTGCGTATCTACTCGAGCAGACTTGTGAAATTCCACCTCTTTTTGCCTTTTCAATCATCAAAAGCATATCAACATCGGTTATCAAATCCAAATCTTGTTTTGTCATTTTCAACATCGCACTCCAGGCCAATCCAGGTGCTGTGTAGTAGTGAGCAGGATCCAATCCATATCCAGTGCGACAAACAGATCTAAAGGCTTCAAATACATCGGCCAATAAAAGCACATCAGTTTTGAGATACAAATCGTGATACTCGCCAAGATTCTTGATGTTATATTTTTCCCAAACATTTTGTGCGTGTACATAATCTTTATCAGATATATGACTATTATTTAATTTGTTATAGAAATTTTCTTTTGAAGGAAGTTGTGTTTCATTGAATCTCTCAAATGAGTCCATATAGTCATAGGGGTAAATTCCCTTTTGTGTTAGAAAATCTTTATCTAAAAAATACTCTGAAAGACATGGAAACTCTTTTAGATTTTGAACCAAGTTAACCAATGGACTTGCCATGAATTTAAATGTATCAAGAAATCTGATATGAGTAATAGGAGATGTGTGAATTGTTTTTGTGAATGAAATGTATTTCTGATCCGTGTTTGGAATTGCTGAGATACTTCCAGAAGTCTTTGAGAGTTCCTTGATAAATAGATGTGTATCATAATGAGCGTTGTTATGAAGAAAGACAGGAATGAAAGAGGGGAGTTGATAATTAATATTACAACTTTGATGAGCCGGACCTCTATATTTACCAGTGAGATGACAATGGTCTCTAACCTTTAGACCTTTACCAATTTTCTCCTCACAAATATGACAGACATTGTTTTTTATAAATTCCCTTTTTTCTTTACTTGTTAAGGACATTGGTTTATTGGTTTCTCTCATTATCTTGGTTAATCGAACACAGTCTTTTTCTAGTCGTTTCACAAACTCCTCTGGGGTATTTGAGCCTCTATACATCTCTAACTTGTTATATTTATCACCAACGGATGATTTGATATAATAACAAAAACCACAAGGAGTATGTTTTTGATATTTATTTGTGTATGATTCTTTTGGATCTTGAGAAGCAGTATCAATTTTTTCTAAAATACTTTCAAAATCAGCATATATAACAAATGGATGTTTGATCTTTTTATTTTCATCTTTGAATGTGATCTTTGAGCCTTCTTTAGGCATATTGATTACCGTTGATTTATGTTCGCCACAATAATTTGAATGTTTATCTAATCTTTCTTGTGAATTGAAGAAGTTAAGACAACGCAAACAAATATATATTTTATTTGTTCTCTTACAGACTTGTGGTTTTATTAATTTAGCAATATCTTTGATGTATGTATAATGTGAATTTTCGTCTGAATTAAAATATAGAAGATTAATATGAGTTTGTTTACAATTGTCAGAAAGCTTTAAAACCTGAATGTTGTTTGTTTCTGTTAGACCATAAACATTAACTGATAAATTATTCATCTTTTCAAATTTAGGAATATCATTTAAAGTCATCGGAAACTTTAGATCTTTCGTATTTAATGTATTCTCATATTTTTTATAATGAGATACTCTTTCATCATGAAAATGTGGAGGATGTAAGTGTGCTAAAATAGACCAGAGAAAACATTTATTGTCTTTATTTTTGATATTGATAACTGCTTTTCTATTTTTGATAACACTGGGTAAATCAATGTAAGAAGAAGCTTTTAGAGGATCTGATTTAAGAATATGAATGTCTATGTAAATAATTTTTCCTATATTGAATCCACTTCCTACGATTGAATTATCCACATCTTGCTCTTGTTTAATAAGTTCATCATAGACTCCTGATGTTTTAAAATCTTGATATGAAGATATAAAGTGTGGCTCAGTTCTCATGTATGGTGCATCTATAACTCCTTCATCCTTTGTCATTTCTAATTTTACTCCCATATAAAATTTAAGTGGTTTCATTTCCTTTAGTGTTTTTTCAATCAACGTTTGAACAGCAGGTTTAACTATTTCTACAGCATCAACTATAGACTCTGGTTCAGGAGGTTTGAAGTTAAAGACTCTTATTTTAATATGTCCTTTGAATGCTCCATCAGAGTTTTTAGTTGTGATAAAATTTGATAAATGTAGATTTGTTTTAAGATGTATTTTGAAGCCTTTCTTGAGGATATTTTTATTACATGTAGAACAGTGTTTTGTTTCAGGTGGAAGAGGGGAAAGTTTGTTTAAAATGTTGTATGTATGTTTTGCGGTGAGAATATGTTGTTTATAATATTTTACTTCCTTCTCGCAAGTATCACAATAAACCATATTTATAGCGT
The DNA here is from genome assembly GCF_964187855.1 of Myxine glutinosa. NCBI lineage: Eukaryota > Metazoa > Chordata > Myxini > Myxiniformes > Myxinidae > Myxine > Myxine glutinosa. The sequence goes on along the minus strand of NW_027616495.1, from coordinate 220,125 downwards.
GAGAAAACGTGGTGTTTTATATATATCACTGTGCTTAAAATAAAACACTTTTGAGCTTTACAGCTCCGTTTTATATATATCGCTGTGCTTAAACTAAAACACTTTTTCACTCAGAATCATCTAAGTCATAACTATCACATGAATACTCAGAATCATACTCAGAGTCATCAATAAAGCTACTCTCATAACTATCATTTGAGCACAAACTATTAGTATCATAACTATCATCTGTGTTCAATGAAATACTATCATCACCATCGTCCAAGTTCAATGAAATACTATCATCACTATCGTCCGAGTTCAATGAAATAGTAAAATCTTCACTGCTGTATTGACTCATATTTAATTAGCAAGAAAAATATTCCCATCAATATCTATATACTTTCTTTCATTAACAGATTCAATCTCTACAATTTTTATATCAAAAGTTATCTTTAAATAATCTCTAACTATCATAGAACGAAATGACATTTCACCAGAAATATTAACATCATTCATTTTACTTAGATCTACACCCTTTGGATTATTAAAGAAAATACAAATGTCTCCTCTAGAATTATTAATGGTCTTATCATTCTTTTTCAAAGTATCGTGGTCAATCACTTTTTCAAGCTTTGAATAAATTGCCAGGAGTAGAGGAGAAACTTTTGTTAGATTTACTTTAATGGATGTCTTTCCAGGTATAGTTAGAGCTCTTCCTTTAAATGAAATAGAGGGGCTCATGTTATTTTCCATAACTGGTTTTACCCAAAAATTTCCATATTTATCTTTGTTCAATTTAACATCTTTGACATATTTTTCTATATCTTCCACCGAAGTAGAGATTGATTGAAATTTGTCTTTTGTGCTTTGAAACATTGTATTTATTAATGAATAAACTTGCGTTTAGTTTAAGTAAAAATTTACCACATAAATATGATAAGTTCTGAAGGATATTTAGAATTTCCAGACTCTCCATATGATAAATTAGAGAATTGTCCGGCTTGTGATAGAGTGGGGCTTAATGATGAGGATTCATATAAACAATGTTTATTCTGTGATTATATTCTAATTAATGATAATAAGAAATATAAAAAAACATATAACTCTTTTAAATTAGAACCAAAAATGAATTACTTTACAAGATTAATAAGAGAGATGAATGTTAAGCATTATGGTGATAATACACCATTTCTTACAAGGAAAGAGACTCTTTGTATTGAGGAAATGTATAAGGGTTTAATGATATTTATTATTCAAAATAATTTTAATGGAAATGTTAATACAAGATACTACATAAATAAAATAATGAATTATTTTGAAATTAAACCCGAACTCAGGATAAAATATAGAGTTTCTAAAATAGCTCAAAAAAAGTTGGATGACTTGTTTTCCAAATATATAAATGAATGATTTTTTACCCGTTTGGGAAAATAAGATAAAATTTAATAACCATAAAAACATTCCAAATTCATTGAGATGTCTAATAGTTGGTTCAAGCGGATGTGGGAAAACCTGTTTACTTTTAAAGATGCTCCTTGGTCCTAATTTTTTAGATTATGATAATTTAATAATTTTTACAAAGTCAAGTTTTCAACCCGAGTATCAACTACTCTCACAGGGTTTTAATGCAGGTCTTAAAAAGGAAGACATTATCGGTTTATTTAAACTTCAAAACAAACTGAATGATTATAATATTGAAGATATAATACAATTATTTTGTGATACACAGAAATCAAAATCGAAACCCATAACTTGTATTCTCAGTGATAATACGGATGATATACCTTCACCTCAAGATTTAGATAAATCAAAAAAGAACCTCGTCATCTTTGATGATTGTGTTAATGAGAGAAACCAAACAGTAATGGATAGCTACTATACAAGAGGGAGACATTCTTCTTGTAATTGTATATATCTTAGTCAATCATATTTTCAACTCCCTCGACGCTCAATAAGAAACAATGCCAATACTTTTATTTTATTTAAGTTAAATTCAATAGATGTAAATAATTTTTGGAGAGATAATTGCTCTACGTTATGTAGTAAAAAAGAATTTGAAAATTATATGAAACACACGATTGGAAAATATAAATATATTGTTGTGAAACAAGATGAGATACTAAATGATATTTTTCAATAAATAAATACAGAAAATGAATACTGAAGAAAGAGAAAGAAAGTTTAAGGAACATCAACAATTAGTTTCAAAAGTTGTTAAACAACAGGAAGAGATAAAGAAGAAACGGAGACAGAAACTAACTGGTGAAGAAGCCTTTGAAAGAAAACAAGAGAAATTCTTTAAACCACTTTTGAAAACTCAACACTCACCTACAGTACCCACGGTAGAATTTACTCCGAAAAAACTTCAAATGCTCAAAGATTTTAGTCAGATAACAAAACAAGAACTTGGTGAATTAGAATATGATGACGAGGGATTATTTCGGAAACTTGAGGAGGTAAATCAACCCCCTAATTATGTTGTGGAAGCTCTTCAAAACAATGAATATTCGGCGGGTTCAAAAACCAGAGCAGGTCTCATTCCAACAGAAGAACCAGCAGTGTTTCATCTTGTGGAAGAAAAGGTATTGATATTTAATGATGAATTGATGTTCTTGAGTTCTACTCAACCAAATGTTAAATTAACTCCAAGATTAATGTTTCTTCTAACAAACCCCGGATTCAGCGGTTCAAAATATTTTGAGGAACCACTTGATATGGAAAGAGAGGAAGATAGGGTATATATTGAGTTGCTAAATGCACTTGATTATGGAGTTTCTGTTGCTGGTAAAAGTAAGAAGAATGAGAAGGAGAAACATATTATTGATGCTTTAAGTAAGCTTGGTTCGGGTGTTAGTTTTCTTCCAAATGACCCATCACAATTAGTTAATAGGCTATTATTGTTGTTAGGTAGTAAGAAGGCTGGAAACAACAATTGTTTTAATGAATCCTCAGCCATTTTAGATCAGTTGATGAACATGAAAATAATTAATAAATGTCAATACAAAGATATTTTATTAGATATTAAATAAGATGAGAAGCACAATTCTTAGTTTTAATTTCACAACGAGCGATTACACAGCTTCATTCCCTTACCCACTACAACTTGACCCCCTTACCTCATATGAGGCATCTTTGTTGTCAATGGAAACTTACAATACCCTTTTTAATATCACAGAGAAAAACAGCAAGTTTAGTTATAATCCAGGAAGTGGATATAAAACTATAACTGTTTCACCTGGAGCTTACGAGATTTCTCAAATATCTTCAGAAGTCTCTCGCCTTATGAAAGAAAAAGGTGATGAACCAAAAAATATTGTAATAGATATTCAAAAACACACTTCAAAATCAACTATTAAACTTAAAAATAATTATAAAGTTGATTTCACGATTGAAAATTCGTTTAGAGAGCTATTGGGTTTCTCTTCAAAAAAGATTGAAAATAACGGGACGTTTTACAGTGATAATGTTATCCAAATATCCTCCGGTATAAATTCAGTATTAATTCATTGTGATTTGATTGATGGTGCTTATAACGATGGAATAAGAACAAATACAATATTTTCATTCAGTGCATACTCAACCCCGATTGGTTATAAATTTAATATGGAACCAAAAAATCTTGTCTATTTACCTGTGTCAGGAAAAACCATATACAGAGTAAATTTTAGGATAACCGACCAAGATAATCGTATGATATCCTTTAATGATGAAATTATATCCATCAGAATTCACCTACGTGAAGTTTTTCAATAAATAAATAATGGTTATTGTGAGAAAACACGAGTTGGGAAAATATAAAATAATTACAGGGGAGGGCATGTTCCTTTCACCAGACTATACAAGGTATGTGGGTAGAGGATACTATAAACCTAAGAGACAACGAGGTGTAGGTCATCAATTTCGAAATAAAGGAGATGGGATAATTGATACTCTAATGGGTATTGGTTCAACCATCCTTAAACATAAAGACCTAATTGATTCAACTGCTTCTGCCGTGGGCTCCGTTGCGGGTGCTATAAAGAGTATAAAAGATGCTCAAAAGGAGTCTCATAAATTACAAGCAATCAAAGAAATAAAAAAAGGTAAAACTCAACTATCTTCACAAGAACGACAAAAAATCATTAAAATACTTGGGTCAGGGTTTCAACAATTTTAATGCTATATAAATACAAGTATGGAAGCGATTGATAGTATCTATGATTTGGATGATACGATTATCATTTCAAACTCCACTAAAAAGGAAGACTATTTTAAGGTAAATGCTATAACAGGAACAGACTGGAATTCAAACGGAACAAAAAGTTTTGAAATAAATAATCAACAAACTTACTTGAATATAGCTGATAGTTTCTTGCTGTGTAAATTTAAATTCACTAAGGCTGCGAATAATACTAATGCTACACTCGTAAATGATTTCTTCTGGAAAATGTTTGACAGTGTCCGCCTGTACATTGGAACACAAGAGGTTGAAGCGGTTGATTATGTCTCTGCTACATCTGAAATGATGAAATTTACACTATATTCGTTTAGTGATAGAATGGGTAAGGGAGCTGTTGAAGGTTTTATTCCTGATATGTCAACGGGTACAAACGCAGACCCTGGTTATAGTCAAAGGAAGTCAATGTATAATGATGAAACAAAAGCAGTGAATAGTTTTACCGTAGCAGTACCTCTTAAAGGTATATTTGGATTTTGCGATTATGATAAAGTTTTGTATGGTCTTAAAATTAGATTTCAACTACAAAGGAATGATAATGTAAATAGGTTGCTTTTTGGGGATGAAAATGCTTTTGGAGACAACAATAAATTTGTTATTAATGATTTGTGTTGGTATATCAGTGAATATACTCCTAATCTTAAAACGGAAGAGATGTTAAATAGAAGACTTAACTCAAAGAAACCGCTAAATGTATCATACCTTAAAAGAAGATGTCAACACGTTAAACTGGAACACACTACCTACACTTGGAATTTGGGTGTTCTTCAAGGAAAGCCACGATACCTCTGGCTCATTTTTAAAAAACCAGATGGAGAGGACGGTACTAATAAGAATAATGCACTGAGTGATAATGCTAAGGTGAAACAACTTCGGGTTTCTCTTGATGGCACATTTTATCCGCGAGATAGATTGGAAATTGATTGGGAAAAAAATGATTATGCGGAAGCCTACAAGTCCTACCAAAAGGTGTGTGAAAGTAATGGTAATAATGATCCTATTTTGGATATGGTTGCGTTTCAAAAACTTTATACAATCTACGCAATTGACCTGAGTTCTCAAAAGGAAACTATAAAGTCTAATCGAGTGGATACTTCTCTATACATTGAAAGAGGGGAGAGTGAAGAGGTTAATGCATATTGTTTGCTTTTGGAGGAAACAGAATTACAGATTAATACAGATAATGGTGTTATGATTAATATCACATAGGTTTTTTCTCATAAATAAATGGTTGGGGTATATGTTAATCAAATCAATCTTAATAAATTAACATCTTGTATTCAAAATCAAAAGCCTTGTATTATTAATGTTAATACAATTCAAAGAAAAGGAGCTGTAAGAATTGATGTTTTACTCACACACACACAAGTAAAAACACTAAATGATGTTGGATCACTTAAAATTAAAATGACGAAACCTATGTTAAAGAAATATTCAATAGACGAGTCAAGAGGAGGATTTCTCCCGTTTCTAATTCCTTTATTTGCTGGTTTAAGTGCGGCGGGAGCATTGACTGGTGGTATTTCAGCAGCGGTAAAAACTGCTAACGAAAGGAAGGCACAACTAAAAGCTCAAAAAGAATTGGAAAGACATAACAAGGAGTTGGAGAAACAAATTAGTGGAAGTGGTGTAATTGTAGATTTTGCTCAAAAACTTGAAAGTCTACCTGATAAAGCTAGATTGTTGGTTGGAGATATGCTTTCCTCTATCGCTCAAGCGGGTGTTAAACTAACTAAACGGGGTAATGGATTGTATCTTTCTCATAAATAAATGGATAAATGGTTTAAACAATTTGGAAAGAATACAACGTCAAATATAGAACTAGCTAAGTATTGTAAAACACTAAAAATTGATAATGTGGTTATTTGTATGAGAGATGAATTAATACATATAAATAAGAATACAAAGAATATTATTATGAATTTAGACACACAGAATGGTTCTCATTGGGTTTGTATTCATAATAGTCAGGATAAATATTATTTTGATAGTTATGGTATGCCACCACCTGTTGAAGTAATACAATTCTTACAGAATGGTGTTTATCAAACATTCCAAGTTCAAGAAATTAATTCTAAATGTTGTGGCCAATTATGTTTATATGTATTATTTCAACTCAACAATAATGAAAATTTTTATGATATCATTTTTTATCTAATATAAATGACCTATGTTGGAAAAGATGGTTCTATCTTTGGAAAATCCTCTCAGGATATTGATTTATCAAATTATTATACAAAGGCACAGGCTGAACGACAAAAATATAGTGTAAGTAAAAATATTAATATGAAGAATACTTATAAATTAATCAATTATCCAAACCCTACAGATGCGAATGACTTGATTAGATTCAGTGATTTATCACAATATATATCTTTAAAGAAAACAGCACGTTTTGTGAAACAAGTAAAATTTACAACCACAACACCTGGTTATACTGACCATACACCTTTCCTCATTGAATTTAACTACCTGCTTACAATTAAATTTTATAAAGAAGGACATTTAGTTAATATGCGAATTAATAAATGGGGGTATGATATGCCTGATTTAGGGTATAATTGGTCTTTTTCAATAAACATAGAAGACCTACATGATTTAAATCAGTCTCGTAAAGAAGAATATTATCCACTTGGTGAAGATAAGGATTTATGTGGAAGTACAATTAGTAAACAACAAATACGTGATTTTAAGAAAATAAAAATATATGATAGTATAGCGATGGTTCGCATGACAAAGAAGGAAGGTAATGAGATAAGGATAGAAAGCCGAGGAATACAAACCGATTTGGTAGTGGGAAGATGGGGTGGTATTACCTGTCATAATATTAATCTCACATATATTTCTGATACATAAATGGCAGGAAGAAGACTACAAGAAAATTATAATTTTTGTATTCAAGGATACCTACAAGAAAAGGGTGCTCGGTATTACATACCTTATGATTTGGAGCATATACATGGGAATTTTGTCATAAAAAACTGGCCTTATACTGATATTGTTAAACCCACAAATAGAGACTTGTTTAAAATATTAAATAAAAATGAACTTCTCAAAGTTATGAAATATAAAACTCTTTTAGAAATCGTCAACAAATCTTATTGGTATCCTATTATGAGAAAAATAATTATAGATACAAGAATATCTCAAAATCCAGATGAGTATATGTATAATATTCTTTGGGGTTCAAACTCAAGGGTAGCAAGGGATGAGGAAGGAGTTGAAGAAGAGAAGGAGAAAAGAGAGAAAAAGGAGAAGGAGGAAAGGGAGAGGGAGGAGAAGGAGGAGAGGGAGAAAAAGGAGGAGGAGAGGGAGAAAAAGGAGGAGGAGAGGGAGAAAAAGGAGAAGGAGGAGAGGGAGGAAAGGGAGCAAAGAGAGAGGGAGGAAAAATATAAAAAGATGGAAATCAGTGAGATTTATAAAAGATTTAAGGTATTACTGCAAATAAATCAAACTCAACGCACTGAGGAGGAAAATAAAGAAATTCAAATTCTCAGGAAAATATTATTTGAAAGAATGGAAACAACCTTTACTACAATTTCAGGGAGGAGGTTTAAACGAGAAAGTGGTGATGAAGAAGAAGAAGGAAAAGATTATATAGTTGATGATGTTGGTGTAATTGACTTTAGTTAGTTTTATTTGTAAATAAATGGAGGAGAGAGTGAAGGCAATCCTTAGGATTCTTTATGTTTTAAAAATAAAGATTGAAATGTATATGTTAAAAACCAAAAAGGTTTTGATACTCTGTCGGAATTTTTCTGATAAATAAATATGAGTTATTGTCTCAAATGTAAAAAGAAAACTAAATCTAAAAATATCTCTTATGTTAAAGCTAAAAATAATAGAGTTTATCAAAAAGGAATATGTCAAGTGTGTGGCTCTAAAAAGTGCCAATTCATCTCACCTAAAAGAGGAGGAGATATACAAAAGTTTCTGTCAGGAAGTAAATTTACAACAACTGGAATTCCAGGAGAATTACACCTTCCAGGGTATTCTTTCTGTGGTCCAGGAACAAACTTGGATAAAAGATTAGATGAGGTTGACAATCCTAAACCTTGGTCCAGACCAAAAAATAGGGTTGATGAAGTGTGTATGAAGCATGATATTGCTTATGGGGATACCACCACATTGGATGAAAAACATGAAGCAGACAGAGAAATGTTGTATAATTTGTCTTTGATACGAAATCCGACATTGAGAGAGAAAGTTGATAGGTTTATTGTGAAAAAAATGATAAGTGTTAAATTGAAACTTGGTCTTGGTTATTTCCCAAAAAACTATTAAACTCCAATGATGTTATCAAGACTGAGGAGCTTTTGGCTAATGAATTACATAAACCTATAATCACAAAGTTTAAAAGAAGGAAAGTTTATTCTAAATACACTGACCACATATGGTCCGCTGATTTAATCGAACTAAATAATGATAAGGGATACAGGTATGCTTTAACCGTTATTGATTTGAGGAGTAGATTTGTCTGGGTTGTCCCTTTAAAAAATAAAAGGGGTGATACTTTAATGTTAGCCTTTAAGCTAATATTTGATAGGGATAAAAGAAAACCAAAGAAACTGTGGACCGATGAGGGAACAGAGTTCTACAACAAAATATTCATGAAATTTCTTAAGGGGAAGGGTATTAAATTATACAGCACCTTTAATGAAGGAAAGGCAGTTGTTATTGAGCGTTTTAATCGTACTTTGAAAGAGAAATTATATAAAAAATTCACACAACTCGGTTCTCAAAAATGGGTGTATTTAATTCAGGATATTGTAGATAATTACAATAATACAGTTCATTCATCAACAAAATCAAAACCATCAGAAACATTTACAAAATTAGAATATGAAAAGGAGATTAATTTGAGAAAGCCCAAGTTCAAAGTTGGTGATATGGTAAGGATATACAAATGGAAAAGCCATTTTGAGAAAGGTTATACACAAAAATGGACTCGTGAATTATTTAAAATCATTGATGTAATGGATACAGTCCCTTGGACCTACAAATTATATGATTTAAATGGAGAAGAAATCTTGGGTTCATTTTACTCGCAAGAATTACAAAAAACACAAGTAAGCAGCTAATACCCTTGAAAATAATAAATAAATAAATAAAATGTAATGGGAATACGTTTTTATATCTGTGAACCCCAAACACAGAATCCCACAACTTTTTAGTTGGGGCTTAACTTTTGTGTGTGTATAATGGGGATACGTTTTTAAATCTGTGAACCCCAAACACAGAATCCCACAACTTTTTAGTTGGGGCTTAACTTTTGTGTGTGTATAATGGGGATACGTTTTTAAATCTGTGAACCCCAAACACAGAATCCCTCAACTTTCCAGTTGGGGCTTAACTTTTGTGTGTGTATAATGGGGATACGTTTTTAAATCTGTGAACCCCAAACACAGAATCCCTCAACTTTCCAGTTGGGGCTTAACTTTTGTGTGTGTATAATGGGGATACGTTTTTAAATCTGTGAACCCCAAACACAGAATCCCACAACTTTTTAGTTGGGGCTTAACTTTTGTGTGTGTGTGTATGTGTGAGTGAGTCATAATAATATACAAACCCTAACCCAACCCCAACCCTAACCCAACCCCATCCCTAACCCAACCCCAACCCTAACCCAACCCCATCCCTAACCCAACCCCATCCCTAACCCAACCCCATCCCTAACCCAACCCCATCCCTAACCCAACCCCAACCCTAACCCTCACATTCAAAATCCCAACCCTAACCCAACCCCATCCCTAACCCAACCCCATCCCTAACCCAACCCATCCCTAACCCTCACATTCAAAATCCCAACCCTAACCCAATCCCATCCCTAACCCAACCCCAACCCTAACCCTCACATTCAAAATCCCAACCCTAACCCAACCCCATCCCTAACCCAACCCCATCCCTAACCCTCACATTCAAAATCCCACCCAAACCCTAACATAATCTTTCTTTTCTTCTTTTTTTAAATACGTATTTCTTTTTTTTCCTCTTCCTCCAATTCTGTCTTTCAAGGCTTTCAAGTTTGAAGAAGTAGAAATGGGAAGAAAGAATTTTCCAGCATTTTCTTCCTCGAACTTTCTTGATATTGCTTAAATCAAGCGTCATTAAATAAAGAACATTGTTCATTGCTTTAGAATCCAAAGAGTCTCCAAGAGGAACCCCACAGGTAGAGTCTCCAAAATAAAACCAACTTTCCAAGTTCCCAAGGTATAACCACATTCCTGTTGAGCCTCCAAGATAGGTATCACATTCCGAGTCATCAAAACAAAACCCCCATTCCGAGTCTCCAAAAATATAACCATCTTTCCAAGTCCCCAAGGTAAAACCACAATTTTCAGAAATATTGGGGGTTTCCGTGATAAGTCTCACATAGTATAACTGCGGACCATCAGGGAAAACTTCCCTTTCCCAATTTTTTAGGGTTTCTATGATGTGTCTCACATAGTATAACTGCGGACCATCAGGGAGAATTCCCATTTCACAATTTTTTAGGGTTTCTATGATGTGTCTCACATAGTATAACTGCGGACCATCAGGGAGAACTCTCCTTGCCCAATTTTTTAGGGTTTCTATGATGTGTCTCACATAGTATAACTGCGGACCATCAGGGAGAACTCTCCTTGCCCAATTTTTTAGGGTTTCTATGATGTGTCTCACATAGTATAACTGCGGACCATCAGGGAGAACTCTCCTTGCCCAATTTTTTAGGGTTTCTATGATGTGTCTCACATAGTATAACTGCGGACCATCAGGGAGAACTCTCCTTGCCCAATTTTTTAGGGTTTCTATGATGTGTCTCACATAGTATAACTGCGGACCATCAGGGAGAACTCTCCTTGCCCAATTTTTTAGGGTTTCTATGATGTGTCTCACATAGTATAACTGCGGACCATCAGGGAGAACTCTCCTTTCCCAATTTTCAGAAATTTGTGGGTCTCCAATGTATGACTTGTATTCTGGCTCATCAAGGTAGAACTTGTTCAGTGGGTTTTGTTTTGATAACTCACAACAAGTATCATCATGGTAAAACTCTTTTTCAGGATTTTGTGGATCTCCAAGGTATAACTCTTTGGCTGGGTCATCAAGGTAGAACTCGTTCTGGGGGTCTTGGTTGTTCAAAATGTCTTCAAACAAAAAAATAACTTCATCCCAAGTTGTGTTAAAAGCAGAATTTTCATTTCGTATCTCAGATACAATTTCCTGTGAAAGAAAATAACAATGTATTAATTTAATACAATATTTTTTATTTGTATAAATCAAGCTCTATGAATATTAAAATAAACTTTGTTAACTCTTACACGAGTCTCATCTTAAAAAAAAAAAAAATTAAATAAATAAATAAATAAATAAACAAACTTACCTCCATTGATAAGAGGTTCGAGTCCAGTTCATCAATCTGAAGGTTGAGTTCTGCACAGGTAGTAGGACTCCATGGAATAGCAAAGTTATCCCATTCCATTTCGGCATAGTAGTCCATTCTCAAGTGAAGCAGAAAGCGTGTTTGAAAAAGCCTGTGTGGTCGGTGCCTTTTATAAGGACTGGGTGTGTCTTCCTGTGGAAATTCCCTGGGCGTGTCTTAACTGGAAATGATGTGATGGAAATTCCCTGAAAATGATGTAATGTATTACCTGGAAATGATACAATGCTGAAGAGTTTATAAAGTGGGTGGGACTTAGCAAAAGTGGGAGGAGCTTAGCAAAAGTGGGCGGGGCTTAGTAAAAAATGGGCGTGGCTTAACAAAAAGTGGGCGGGGCTTAGTAAAAAATGGGCGTGGTTTACCAAAAAGTGGGCGGAGCTTACCAAAAAATGGTATGTGGCACTGGAGGCGCTCAAACAAGAACATTGAGGGAGGTTTACCATTTTATCTTAGCTCAGTTAAAATATCTTAATAAAGAACCAAACTCAAACATATTTTTTGTTAATGTATTAGACGGTGAGGAGAGTTGTAGGAGAATTAAATTATTTCCCACACATAAACAAATATTTGTAGGGTCGTTGTTTGAGTGGGTTATATTCACCAGATGATATTAAGAGTAAAAGGTTAAAAGGTCCATAAGGTCAGAAGGATCACAGGTGTTTAAGTGGTCTAATGAATAAGGATAACATGTCAAAAGGTTAGAAGGTTCGTAAAGAACAGGGTGAGAGAAATAGAGGTCTTTAGGGGCAATGAGGGAGGGGAAAAATTAACATGTAAGTGAATGGGTCAATGTTTGAGTGGGTCAAAGATTAATCTGCCAGATGATATGTAGAAGAAGGATGATAGGTCTATAAGAGAAAACAAATATTTGTAGTGTTTGAGTGGTCTAATGAACAACATTAAGGATAGGTACTACAGACAAAAGGTTCATAAAGATGAGGGTGGGAGAAATAGAGGTGTTTATGATTTTTGAAAAAGACAAGGGGGTAAATGACATTAGATAGGGATTTCCCATGTTAAACGGAGGTGTCCCAGAAGCAACATTATTACACTACTCTCATGTCCAAATATTAGCTTCCCAGCTCAAAAGGTGCCTGAGATATTGGCCAAATGAGAAAGAAAATAAATAAATGATTAATAATGAAAATAAATAAATAATAATCATAAAAAAATTAAATTATTAATCAATTTGGTCAGAGAACACATAAACTACCACTATTTCATCAGAATCTGTAACTTTAAAAAAAAAAAATTTTTTGTCATTAATCGAATAATTAAATAATTAATCGATTAATTGATTAATTAATAAATCAAAAATATCCTTTGCAGCCAAATCACCTGGTCATTGGCATGTCCAAATATCAGCTTCCTAACTCAAAAGGTGCCTGAGTTAATAATGGTCAGAAGAGAAATGAAATTTAATTAATTAAATAAGTACTTAATTAAACGCTAATAATTAAATAACTCCTCAATTAATTGATTATTCAAAAAACAAAAAATACCGTATTTGACAAAGGACTTGCTCACTACTGTGCCGAAATTTCAGCTTCCTAGCTCAAAGGATGGCTGAGATATCGCCCGGACAACCAAGAAAGAAAACAAACAAACAACCAGAGTGAAAACTGAGTACTCTCTTTCAGCGTGCGTCACTGCCGAGCCCCCTTTGGTGCCCGGCAATGACGATTTGCAATGCCTGGAGATGGCATAGGAAAGGAGCGGTGTACAACAAACAAACAAACAAACAAGTACACATACATTCAAAGTACACCGCCCCCATGCCAAATAATTAAATATCCTACAGCGCGGCATTGCCGGGGCGCCTCTGGCGCCCGGCAATACCGCAGTGCAGCTCATAGAGGCTGCATTGGGAGGGAGAGGTGTCCACTAATTGATTGATTAATTGTATAATTAAAATCAATAAAAGATTATCACAAAATATTTTCTTAATCAATTGGCTAATACCATAACAAAACCACTCGTGCTTCATCCGAAGATGTATCTTTTAGAAATTTAATCAAATAAGTCATTAATAAAAAATTTAATAATTAATTGATTAATCAATAAGTAATTCATCGATTAATCAATAAATAATGAATCGATTAAATGATTAATCAATTAATCAAAAATATCCTTGATAGCCACATCACTTGGTCACTGTCATGTCCAAATATTAGCTTCCCAGCTCAAAAGGTGCCTGAGATATTGGCCAAATGAGAAAGAAAATAAATCAATGATTAATAATGAAAATAAATAAATAATAATCATTAAAAAATTAAATTATCAATCAATTCGGTCACAGAACACATAAAGCACCACCATTTCATCAGAATCTGTAACTGGGGGCAAAAAATTTTTTTTAGTAATTTATCGAATAATTAAATAATTAATCGATACATTGATTAATTGATTAATCAATAAATCAAAAATATCCTTGATAGCCACATCACTTGGTCACTCATGTCCAAATATTAGCTTCTGAGCTCAAAAGGTGCCTGAGATATTGGCCAAATGAGAAAGAAGATAAATAAATGATTAATAATGAAAATAAATAAATAATAATCATAAATAAATTAAATTATTAATCAATTCGGTCAGAGAACACATAAACCATCACCATTTCATCAGAATCTGTAAGTTAAAAAAAAAAATTTTTTTGTCATTAATCAAATAATTAAATAATTAATCGATTAATTGATTAATTAATTAATTAATAAATAAAAATAGACTTTGCAGCCAAATCACCTGGTCATTGGCATGTCCAAATATCAGCTTCCTAACTCAAAAGGTGCCTGAGTTAATGGTCAGAAGAGAAATGAAATTTAATTAATTAAATAAGTACTAAATTAATCGCTAATAATTAAATAACTCATCAATTAATTGATTAATCAAAAAACAAAAAATACCGTTTTTGACAAAGGACTTGCTCACTATTGTGCCGAAATTTCAGCTTCCTAGCTCAAAGGATGGCTGAGATATCGTCCGGACAAACAAACAAGCAAGAAAACAAACAAGTACACATACATTCAAAGTACACCGCCCCATGCCAAATAATTAAATATGCTGCAGCGCGGCATTGCCGGGGCGCCTCTGGCGCCCGGCAATACCGCAGTGCAGCTCATTAAGGCTGCATTGGGAGGGAGGGGTGTACACTAATTGATTGATTAATTGTATAATTAAAATCAATAAAAGATTATCACAAAATATTTTCATAATCAATTGGCTAATCGCATAACTAAACCACTAGTGCTTCATCCGAAGATGTATCTTTTAGAAATTTAATTAAATAAGTCATTTATAAAAAATTAAATAATTAATTGATTACTCAATAAATAATTAATCGATTAATCAATAAATAATTAATAGATGAAATGATTAATCAATAAATCAAAAATATCCTTGATAGCCACATCACTTGGTCACTCATGTCCAAATATTAGCTTTCCAGCTCAAAAGGTGCCTGAGATATTGGCCAAATGAGAAAGAAAATAAATAAATGATTAATAATGAAAATAAATAAATAATAATCATAAAAAAATTAAATTATTAATCAATTTGGTCAGAGAACACATAAACTACCACTATTTCATCAGAATCTGTAACTTTAAAAAAAAAAATTTTTTTTGTCATTAATCGAATAATTAAATAATTAATCGATTAATTGATTAATTAATAAATCAAAAATATCCTTTGCAGCCAAATCACCTGGTCATTGGCATGTCCAAATATCAGCTTCCTAACTCAAAAGGTGCCTGAGTTAATAATGGTCAGAAGAGAAATGAAATTTAATTAATTAAATAAGTACTTAATTAAACGCTAATAATTAAATAACTCCTCAATTAATTGATTATTCAAAAAACAAAAAATACCGTATTTGACAAAGGACTTGCTCACTACTGTGCCGAAATTTCAGCTTCCTAGCTCAAAGGATGGCTGAGATATCGTCCGGACAACCAAGAAAACAAACAAGAAAACAAGAAACCAGAGTGAAAACTGAGTACTCTCTTTCAGCGTGCGTCACTGCCGAGCCCCCTTTGGTGCCCGGCAATGACGATTTGCAATGCCTGGAGATGGCATAGGAAAGGAGCGGTGTACAACAAACAAACAAGTACACATACATTCAAAGTACACCGCCCCATGCCAAATAATTAAATATGCTGCAGCGCGGCATTGCCGGGGCGCCTCCGGCGCCCGGCAATACCGCAGTGCAGCTCATTGAGGCTGCATTGGGAGGGAGAGGTGTACACTAATTGATTGATTAATTGTATAATTAAAATCAATAAAAGATTATCACAAAATATTTTCATAATCAATTGGCTAATCGCATAACTAAACCAGTAGTGCTTCATCCGAAGATGTATCTTTTAGAAATTTAATTAAATAAGTCATTTATAAAAAATTAAATAATTAATTGATTACTCAATAAATAATTAATCGATTAATCAATAAATACTTAATAGATGAAATGATTAATCAATAAATCAAAAATATCCTTGATAGCCACATCACTTGGTCACTCATGTCCAAATATTAGCTTCCCAGCTCAAAAGGTGCCTGAGATATTGGCCAAATGAGAAAGAAAATAAATAAATGATTAATAATGAAAATAAATAAATAATAATCATAAAAAAAATTAAATTATTAATCAATTTGGTCAGAGAACACATAAACTACCACTATTTCATCAGAATCTGTAACTTTAAAAAAAAAATTTTTTTTGTCATTAATCGAATAATTAAATAATTAATCGATTAATTGATTAATTAATAAATCAAAAATATCCTTTGCAGCCAAATCACCTGGTCATTGGCATGTCCAAATATCAGCTTCCTAACTCAAAAGGTGCCTGAGTTAATACTGGTCAGAAGATAAATGAAATTTAATTAATTAAATAAGTACTTAATTAAACGCTAATAATTAAATAACTCCTCAATTAATTGATTATTCAAAAAACAAAAAATACCGTATTTGACAAAGGACTTGCTCACTACTGTGCCGAAATTTCAGCTTCCTAGCTCAAAGGATGGCTGAGATATCGTCCGGACAACCAAGAAAACAAACAAACAAGAAAACAAGAAACCAGAGTGAAAACTGAGTACTCTCTTTCAGCGTGCGTCACTGCCGAGCCCCCTTTGGTGCCCGGCAATGACGATTTGCAATGCCTGGAGATGGCATAGGAAAGGAGCGGTGTACAACAAGTACACATACATTCAAAGTACACCGCCCCATGCCAAATAATTAAATATGCTGCAGCGCGGCATTGCCGGGGCGCCTCCGGCGCCCGGCAATACCGCAGTGCAGCTCATTGAGGCTGCATTGGGAGGGAGAGGTGTACACTAATTGATTGATTAATTGTATAATTAAAATCAATAAAAGATTATCACAAAATATTTTCATAATCAATTGGCTAATCGCATAACTAAACCACTAGTGCTTCATCCGAAGATGTATCTTTTAGAAATTTAATTAAATAAGTCATTTATAAAAAAATAAATAATTAATTGATTACTCAATAAATAATTAATCGATTAATCAATAAATAATTAATAGATGAAATGATTAATCAATAAATCAAAAATATCCTTGATAGCCACATCACTTGGTCACTCATGTCCAAATATTAGCTTCCCAGCTCAAAAGGTGCCTGAGATATTGGCCAAATGAGAAAGAAAATAAATAAATGATTAATAATGAAAATAAATAAATAATAATCATAAAAAAATTAAATTAGTAATCAATTTGGTCAGAGAACACATAAACTACCACTATTTCATCAGAATCTGTAACTTAAAAAAAAAAATTTTTTTGGTCATTAATCGAATAATTAAATAATTAATCGATTTATTGATTAATTAATAAATCAAAAATATCCTTTGCAGCCAAATCACCTGGTCATTGGCATGTCCAAATATCAGCTTCCTAACTCAAAAGGTGCCTGAGTTAATAATGGTCAGAAGAGAAATGAAATTTAATTAATTAAATAAGTACTTAATTAAACGCTAATAATTAAATAACTCCTCAATTAATTGATTATTCAAAAAACAAAAAATACCGTATTTGAGAAAGGACTTGCTCACTACTGTGCCGAAATTTCAGCTTCCTAGCTCAAAGGATGGCTGAGATATCGCCCGGACAACCAAGAAAACAAACAAACAAGAAAACAAGAAACCAGAGTGAAAACTGAGTACTCTCTTTCAGCGTGCGTCACTGCCGAGCCCCCTTTGGTGCCCGGCAATGACGATTTGCAATGCCTGGAGATGGCATAGGAAAGGAGCGGTGTACAACAAGTACACATACATTCAAAGTACACCGCCCCCATGCCAAAAAATTAAATATCCTACAGAGCGGCATTGTCGGGGCGCCTCCGGCGCCCGGCAATACCGCAGTGCAGCTCATTGAGGCTGCATTGGGAGGGAGAGGTGTACACTAATTGATTGATTAATTGTATAATTAAAATCAATAAAAGATTTTCACAAAATATTTTCATAATCAATTGGCTAATCGCATAACTAAACCACTAGTGCTTCATCCGAAGATGTATCTTTTAGAAATTTAATTGAATAAGTCATTTATAAAAAATAAAAAAATTAATTGATTACTCCATAAATAATTAATCGATTAATCAATAAATAATTAATAGATGAAATGATTAATCAATTATTCAAAAATATCCTTGATAGCCACATCACTTGGTCACTCATGTCCAAATATTAGCTTCCCAGCTCAAAAGGTGCCTGAGATATTGGCCAAATGAGAAAGAAAATAAATAAATGATTAATAATGAAAATAAATAAATAATAATCATAAAAAAATTAAATTATTAATCAATTTGGTCAGAGAACACATAAACTACCACTATTTCATCAGAATCTGTAACTAAAAAAAAAAAAATTTTTTTGGTCATTAATCGAATAATTAAATAATTAATCGATTAATTGATTAATTAATAAATCAAAAATATCCTTTGCAGCCAAATCACCTGGTCATTGGCATGTCCAAATATCAGATTCCTAACTGAAAAGGTGCCTGAGTTAATAATGGTCAGAAGAGAAATGAAATTTAATTAATTAAATAAGTACTTAATTAAACGCTAATAATTAAATAACTCCTCAATTAATTGATTATTCAAAAAACAAAAAATACCGTATTTGACAAAGGACTTGCTCACTACTGTGCCGAAATTTCAGCTTCCTAGCTCAAAGGATGGCTGAGATATCGCCCGGACAACCAAGAAAACAAGCAACCAGAGTGAAAACTGAGTACTCTCTTTCAGCGTGCGTCACTGCAGAGCCCCCTTTGGTGCCCGACAATGACGATTTGCAATGCCTGGAGATGGCATAGGAAAGGAGCGGTGTACAACAAGAAACCAGAGTGAAAACTGAGTACTCTCTTTCAGCGTGCGTCACTGCCGAGCCCCCTTTGGTGCCCG
The DNA here is from genome assembly GCF_964187855.1 of Myxine glutinosa. Taxonomy (NCBI): domain Eukaryota; kingdom Metazoa; phylum Chordata; class Myxini; order Myxiniformes; family Myxinidae; genus Myxine; species Myxine glutinosa. The sequence continues at coordinate 201,081 of NW_027616495.1, read as the reverse complement.
GCAATGACGATTTGCAATGCCTGGAGATGGCATAGGAAAGGACCGGTGTACAACAAGTACACATACATTCAAAGTACACCGCCCCCCTGCCAAATAATTAAATATGCTGCAGCGCGGCATTGCCGGGGCGCCTCTGGCGCCCGGCAATACCGCAGTGCAGCTCCTTGAGGCTGCATTGGGAGGGAGAGGTGTACACTAATTGATTGATTAATTGTATAATGAAAATCAATAAAAGATTATTGTACACCGCTCCTTTCCTATGCCATCTCCAGGCATTGCAAATCGTCATTGCTGGGCACCGAAGGGGGCTCGGCAGTGACGCACGCTGAAAGAGAGTACTCAGTTTTCACTCTGGTTTCTTGTTTGTTTGTTTTCTTGGTTGTTGTACACCGCTCCTTTCCTATGCCATCTCCAGGCATTGCAAATCGTCATTGCCGGGCACCAAAGGGGGCTCGGCAGTGACGCACGCTGAAAGAGAGTACTCAGTTTTCACTCTGGTTGTTTTCTTGCTTTCTTTCTTGGTTGTCCGGACGATATCTCAGCCATCCTTTGAGCTAGGAAGCTGAAATTTCGGCACAGTAGTGAGCAAGTCCTTTGTCAAATACGGTATTTTTTGTTTTTTGAATAATCAATTAATTGAGGAGTTATTTAATTATTAGCGTTTAATTAAGTACTTATTTAATTAATTAAATTTCATTTCTCTTCTGACCATTATTAACTCAGGCACCTTTTGAGTTAGGAAGCTGATATTTGGACATGCCAATGACCAGGTGATTTGGCTGCAAAGGATATTTTTGATTTATTAATTAATCAATTAATCGATTAATTATTTAATTATTCGATTAATGACAAAAAAATTTTTTTTTTTAAAGTTACAGATTCTGATGAAATAGTGGTAGTTTATGTGTTCTCTGACCAAATTGATTAATAATTTAATTTTTTTATGATTATTATTTATTTATTTTCATTATTAATCATTTATTTATTTTCTTTCTCATTTGGCCAATATCTCAGGCACCTTTTGAGCTGGGAAGCTAATATTTGGACATGAGTGACCAAGTGATGTGGCTATCAAGGATATTTTTGATTTATTGATTAATCATTTCATCTATTAAGTATTTATTGATTAATCGATTAATTATTTATTGAGTAATCAATTAATTATTTAATTTTTTATAAATGACTTATTTAATTAAATTTCTAAAAGATACATCTTCGGATGAAGCACTACTGGTTTAGTTATGCGATTAGCCAATTGATTATGAAAATATTTTGTGATAATCTTTTATTGATTTTAATTATACAATTAATCAATCAATTAGTGTACACCTCTCCCTCCCAATGCAGCCTCAATGAGCTGCACTGCGGTATTGCCGGGCGCCGGAGGCGCCCCGGCAATGCCGCGCTGCAGCATATTTAATTATTTGGCATGGGGCGGTGTACTTTGAATGTATGTGTACTTGTTTGTTTGTTTGTTTTCTTTCTTGGTTGTCCGGACGATATCTCAGCCATCCTTTGAGCTAGGAAGCTGAAATTTCGGCACAGTAGTGAGCAAGTCCTTTGTCAAATACGGTATTTTTTGTTTTTTGAATAATCAATTAATTGAGGAGTTATTTAATTATTAGCGTTTAATTAAGTACTTATTTAATTAATTAAATTTCATTTCTCTTCTGACCATTATTAACTCAGGCACCTTTTGAGTTAGGAAGCTGATATTTGGACATGCCAATGACCAGGTGATTTGGCTGCAAAGGATATTTTTGATTTATTAATTAATCAATTAATCGATTAATTATTTAATTATTCGATTAATGACAAAAAAATTTTTTTTTTTAAAGTTACAGATTCTGATGAAATAGTGGTAGTTTATGTGTTCTCTGACCAAATTGATTAATAATTTAATTTTTTTATGATTATTATTTATTTATTTTCATTATTAATCATTTATTTATTTTCTTTCTCATTTGGCCAATATCTCAGGCACCTTTTGAGCTGGAAAGCTAATATTTGGACATGAGTGACCAAGTGATGTGGCTATCAAGGATATTTTTGATTTATTGATTAATCATTTCATCTATTAAGTATTTATTGATTAATCGATTAATTATTTATTGAGTAATCAATTAATTATTTAATTTTTTATAAATGACTTATTTAATTAAATTTCTAAAGATACATCTTCGGATGAAGCACTACTGGTTTAGTTATGCGATTAGCCAATTGATTATGAAAATATTTTGTGATAATCTTTTATTGATTTTAATTATACAATTAATCAATCAATTAGTGTACACCTCTCCCTCCCAATGCAGCCTCAATGAGCTGCACTGCGGTATTGCCGGGCGCCGGAGGCGCCCCGGCAATGCCGCGCTGCAGCATATTTAATTATTTGGCATGGGGCGGTGTACTTTGAATGTATGTGTACTTGTCACAAAATATTTTCACAATCAATTGGCTAATCGCATAACTAAACCACTAGTGCTTCATCCGAAGATGTATCTTTTATAAATTTAATTAAATAAGTCATTTATAAAAAATTAAAAAATTAATTGATTACTCAATAAATAATTAATCGATTAATCAATAAATAATTAATAGATGAAATGATTAATCAATAAATCAAAAATATCCTTGATAGCCACATCACTTGGTCACTCATGTCCAAATATTAGCTTCCCAGCTCAAAAGGTGCCTGAGATATTGGCCAAATGAGAAAGAAAATAAATAAATGATTAATAATGAAAATAAATAAATAATAATCATAAAAAAATTAAATTATTAATCAATTTGGTCAGAGAACACATAAACTACCACTATTTCATCAGAATCTGTAACTTTAAAAAAAAAAAATTTTTTGTCATTAATCGAATAATTAAATAATTAATCGATTAATTGATTAATTAATAAATCAAAAATATCCTTTGCAGCCAAATCACCTGGTCATTGGCATGTCCAAATATCAGCTTCCTAACTCAAAAGGTGCCTGAGTTAATAATGGTCAGAAGAGAAATGAAATTTAATTAATTAAATAAGTACTTAATTAAACGCTAATAATTAAATAACTCCTCAATTAATTGATTATTCAAAAAACAAAAAATACCGTATTTGACAAAGGACTTGCTCACTACTGTGCCGAAATTTCAGCTTCCTAGCTCAAAGGATGGCTGAGATATCGCCCGGACAACCAAGAAAACAAGCAACCAGAGTGAAAACTGAGTACTCTCTTTCAGCGTGCGTCACTGCAGAGCCCCCTTTGGTGCCCGACAATGACGATTTGCAATGCCTGGAGATGGCATAGGAAAGGAGCGGTGTACAACAAGAAACCAGAGTGAAAACTGAGTACTCTCTTTCAGCGTGCGTCACTGCCGAGCCCCCTTTGGTGCCCGGCAATGACGATTTGCAATGCCTGGAGATGGCATAGGAAAGGACCGGTGTACAACAAGTACACATACATTCAAAGTACACCGCCCCCCTGCCAAATAATTAAATATGCTGCAGCGCGGCATTGCCGGGGCGCCTCTGGCGCCCGGCAATACCGCAGTGCAGCTCCTTGAGGCTGCATTGGGAGGGAGAGGTGTACACTAATTGATTGATTAATTGTATAATGAAAATCAATAAAAGATTATTGTACACCGCTCCTTTCCTATGCCATCTCCAGGCATTGCAAATCGTCATTGCTGGGCACCGAAGGGGGCTCGGCAGTGACGCACGCTGAAAGAGAGTACTCAGTTTTCACTCTGGTTTCTTGTTTGTTTGTTTTCTTGGTTGTTGTACACCGCTCCTTTCCTATGCCATCTCCAGGCATTGCAAATCGTCATTGCCGGGCACCAAAGGGGGCTCGGCAGTGACGCACGCTGAAAGAGAGTACTCAGTTTTCACTCTGGTTGTTTTCTTGCTTTCTTTCTTGGTTGTCCGGACGATATCTCAGCCATCCTTTGAGCTAGGAAGCTGAAATTTCGGCACAGTAGTGAGCAAGTCCTTTGTCAAATACGGTATTTTTTGTTTTTTGAATAATCAATTAATTGAGGAGTTATTTAATTATTAGCGTTTAATTAAGTACTTATTTAATTAATTAAATTTCATTTCTCTTCTGACCATTATTAACTCAGGCACCTTTTGAGTTAGGAAGCTGATATTTGGACATGCCAATGACCAGGTGATTTGGCTGCAAAGGATATTTTTGATTTATTAATTAATCAATTAATCGATTAATTATTTAATTATTCGATTAATGACAAAAAAATTTTTTTTTTTAAAGTTACAGATTCTGATGAAATAGTGGTAGTTTATGTGTTCTCTGACCAAATTGATTAATAATTTAATTTTTTTATGATTATTATTTATTTATTTTCATTATTAATCATTTATTTATTTTCTTTCTCATTTGGCCAATATCTCAGGCACCTTTTGAGCTGGGAAGCTAATATTTGGACATGAGTGACCAAGTGATGTGGCTATCAAGGATATTTTTGATTTATTGATTAATCATTTCATCTATTAAGTATTTATTGATTAATCGATTAATTATTTATTGAGTAATCAATTAATTATTTAATTTTTTATAAATGACTTATTTAATTAAATTTCTAAAAGATACATCTTCGGATGAAGCACTACTGGTTTAGTTATGCGATTAGCCAATTGATTATGAAAATATTTTGTGATAATCTTTTATTGATTTTAATTATACAATTAATCAATCAATTAGTGTACACCTCTCCCTCCCAATGCAGCCTCAATGAGCTGCACTGCGGTATTGCCGGGCGCCGGAGGCGCCCCGGCAATGCCGCGCTGCAGCATATTTAATTATTTGGCATGGGGCGGTGTACTTTGAATGTATGTGTACTTGTTTGTTTGTTTGTTTTCTTTCTTGGTTGTCCGGACGATATCTCAGCCATCCTTTGAGCTAGGAAGCTGAAATTTCGGCACAGTAGTGAGCAAGTCCTTTGTCAAATACGGTATTTTTTGTTTTTTGAATAATCAATTAATTGAGGAGTTATTTAATTATTAGCGTTTAATTAAGTACTTATTTAATTAATTAAATTTCATTTCTCTTCTGACCATTATTAACTCAGGCACCTTTTGAGTTAGGAAGCTGATATTTGGACATGCCAATGACCAGGTGATTTGGCTGCAAAGGATATTTTTGATTTATTAATTAATCAATTAATCGATTAATTATTTAATTATTCGATTAATGACAAAAAATTTTTTTTTTTTAAAGTTACAGATTCTGATGAAATAGTGGTAGTTTATGTGTTCTCTGACCAAATTGATTAATAATTTAATTTTTTTATGATTATTATTTATTTATTTTCATTATTAATCATTTATTTATTTTCTTTCTCATTTGGCCAATATCTCAGGCACCTTTTGAGCTGGAAAGCTAATATTTGGACATGAGTGACCAAGTGATGTGGCTATCAAGGATATTTTTGATTTATTGATTAATCATTTCATCTATTAAGTATTTATTGATTAATCGATTAATTATTTATTGAGTAATCAATTAATTATTTAATTTTTTATAAATGACTTATTTAATTAAATTTCTAAAGATACATCTTCGGATGAAGCACTACTGGTTTAGTTATGCGATTAGCCAATTGATTATGAAAATATTTTGTGATAATCTTTTATTGATTTTAATTATACAATTAATCAATCAATTAGTGTACACCTCTCCCTCCCAATGCAGCCTCAATGAGCTGCACTGCGGTATTGCCGGGCGCCGGAGGCGCCCCGGCAATGCCGCGCTGCAGCATATTTAATTATTTGGCATGGGGCGGTGTACTTTGAATGTATGTGTACTTGTCACAAAATATTTTCACAATCAATTGGCTAATCGCATAACTAAACCACTAGTGCTTCATCCGAAGATGTATCTTTTATAAATTTAATTAAATAAGTCATTTATAAAAAATTAAAAAATTAATTGATTACTCAATAAATAATTAATCGATTAATCAATAAATAATTAATAGATGAAATGATTAATCAATAAATCAAAAATATCCTTGATAGCCACATCACTTGGTCACTCATGTCCAAATATTAGCTTCCCAGCTCAAAAGGTGCCTGAGATATTGGCCAAATGAGAAAGAAAATAAATAAATGATTAATAATGAAAATAAATAAATAATAATCATAAAAAAATTAAATTATTAATCAATTTGGTCAGAGAACACATAAACTACCACTATTTCATCAGAATCTGTAACTTTAAAAAAAAAAATTTTTTTGTCATTAATCGAATAATTAAATAATTAATCGATTAATTGATTAATTAATAAATCAAAAATATCCTTTGCAGCCAAATCACCTGGTCATTGGCATGTCCAAATATCAGCTTCCTAACTCAAAAGGTGCCTGAGTTAATAATGGTCAGAAGAGAAATGAAATTTAATTAATTAAATAAGTACTTAATTAAACGCTAATAATTAAATAACTCCTCAATTAATTGATTATTCAAAAAACAAAAAATACCGTATTTGACAAAGGACTTGCTCACTACTGTGCCGAAATTTCAGCTTCCTAGCTCAAAGGATGGCTGAGATATCGCCCGGACAACCAAGAAAGAAAACAAACAAACAACCAGAGTGAAAACTGAGTACTCTCTTTCAGCGTGCGTCACTGCCGAGCCCCCTTTGGTGCCCGGCAATGACGATTTGCAATGCCTGGAGATGGCATAGGAAAGGAGCGGTGTACAACAAACAAACAAACAAACAAGTACACATACATTCAAAGTACACCGCCCCCATGCCAAATAATTAAATATCCTACAGCGCGGCATTGCCGGGGCGCCTCTGGCGCCCGGCAATACCGCAGTGCAGCTCATAGAGGCTGCATTGGGAGGGAGAGGTGTCCACTAATTGATTGATTAATTGTATAATTAAAATCAATAAAAGATTATCACAAAATATTTTCTTAATCAATTGGCTAATACCATAACAAAACCACTCGTGCTTCATCCGAAGATGTATCTTTTAGAAATTTAATCAAATAAGTCATTAATAAAAAATTTAATAATTAATTGATTAATCAATAAGTAATTCATCGATTAATCAATAAATAATGAATCGATTAAATGATTAATCAATTAATCAAAAATATCCTTGATAGCCACATCACTTGGTCACTGTCATGTCCAAATATTAGCTTCCCAGCTCAAAAGGTGCCTGAGATATTGGCCAAATGAGAAAGAAAATAAATCAATGATTAATAATGAAAATAAATAAATAATAATCATTAAAAAATTAAATTATCAATCAATTCGGTCACAGAACACATAAAGCACCACCATTTCATCAGAATCTGTAACTGGGGGCAAAAATTTTTTTTTAGTAATTTATCGAATAATTAAATAATTAATCGATACATTGATTAATTGATTAATCAATAAATCAAAAATATCCTTGATAGCCACATCACTTGGTCACTCATGTCCAAATATTAGCTTCTGAGCTCAAAAGGTGCCTGAGATATTGGCCAAATGAGAAAGAAGATAAATAAATGATTAATAATGAAAATAAATAAATAATAATCATAAATAAATTAAATTATTAATCAATTCGGTCAGAGAACACATAAACCATCACCATTTCATCAGAATCTGTAAGTTAAAAAAAAAAATTTTTTTTGTCATTAATCAAATAATTAAATAATTAATCGATTAATTGATTAATTAATTAATTAATAAATCAAAAATAGCCTTTGCAGCCAAATCACCTGGTCATTGGCATGTCCAAATATCAGCTTCCTAACTCAAAAGGTGCCTGAGTTAATGGTCAGAAGAGAAATGAAATTTAATTAATTAAATAAGTACTAAATTAATCGCTAATAATTAAATAACTCATCAATTAATTGATTAATCAAAAAACAAAAAATACCGTTTTTGACAAAGGACTTGCTCACTATTGTGCCGAAATTTCAGCTTCCTAGCTCAAAGGATGGCTGAGATATCGTCCGGACAAACAAACAAGCAAGAAAACAAACAAACAAACAAGTACACATACATTCAAAGTACACCGCCCCCATGCCAAAAAATTAAATATCCTACAGAGCGGCATTGTCGGGGCGCCTCCGGCGCCCGGCAATACCGCAGTGCAGCTCATTGAGGCTGCATTGGGAGGGAGAGGTGTACACTAATTGATTGATTAATTGTATAATTAAAATCAATAAAAGATTTTCACAAAATATTTTCATAATCAATTGGCTAATCGCATAACTAAACCACTAGTGCTTCATCCGAAGATGTATCTTTTAGAAATTTAATTGAATAAGTCATTTATAAAAATAAAAAAAATTAATTGATTACTCAATAAATAATTAATCGATTAATCAATAAATAATTAATAGATGAAATGATTAATCAATTATTCAAAAATATCCTTGATAGCCACATCACTTGGTCACTCATGTCCAAATATTAGCTTCCCAGCTCAAAAGGTGCCTGAGATATTGGCCAAATGAGAAAGAAAATAAATAAATGATTAATAATGAAAATAAATAAATAATAATCATAAAAAAATTAAATTATTAATCAATTTGGTCAGAGAACACATAAACTACCACTATTTCATCAGAATCTGTAACTAAAAAAAAAAAAATTTTTTGGTCATTAATCGAATAATTAAATAATTAATCGATTAATTGATTAATTAATAAATCAAAAATATCCTTTGCAGCCAAATCACCTGGTCATTGGCATGTCCAAATATCAGATTCCTAACTCAAAAGGTGCCTGAGTTAATGGTCAGAAGAGAAAGGAAATTTGATTAATTAAATAAGTACTTAATTAATCGCTAATAATTAAATAACTCCTCAATTTTATTGATTAATCAAAAAAAAAAAATACCGTTTTTGAGAAAGGACTTGCTCACTATTGTGCCAAAATTTCAGCTTCCTAGCTCAAAGGATGGCTGAGATATCGCCCGGACAACCAAGAAAGAAAACAAACAAACAAACAAGTACACATACATTCAAAGTACACCGCCCCATGCCAAATAATTAAATATGCTGCAGCGCGGCATTGCCGGGGCGCCTCTGGCGCCCGGCAATACCGCAGTACAGCTCATTGAGGCTCCATTGGGAGGGAGAGGTGTACACTAATTGATTGATTAATTGTATAATTAAAATCAATAAAAGATTATCACAAAATATTTTCATAATCAATTGGCTAATCGCATAACTAAACCAGTAGTGCTTCATCTGAAGATGTATCTTTTAGAAATTTAATTAAAGAAGTCATTTATAAAAAATTAAATAATTAATTGATTACTCAATAAATAATTAATCGATTAATCAATAAATACTTAATAGATGAAATGATTAATCAATAAATCAAAAATATCCTTGATAGCCACATCACTTGGTCACTCATGTCCAAATATTAGCTTCCCAGCTCAAAAGGTGCCTGAGATATTGGCCAAATGAGAAAGAAAATAAATAAATGATTAATAATGAAAATAAATAAATAATAATCATAAAAAAATTAAATTATTAATCAATTTGGTCAGAGAACACATAAACTACCACTATTTCATCAGAATCTGTAACTTAAAAAAAAAAATTTTTTGGGTCATTAATCGAATAATTAAATAATTAATCGATTAATTGATTAATTAATAAATCAAAAATATCCTTTGCAGCCAAATCACCTGGTCATTGGCATGTCCAAATATCAGCTTCCTAACTCAAAAGGTGCCTGAGTTAATAATGGTCAGAAGAGAAATGAAATTTAATTAATTAAATAAGTACTTAATTAAACGCTAATAATTAAATAACTCCTCAATTAATTGATTATTCAAAAAACAAAAAATACCGTATTTGACAAAGGACTTGCTCACGACTGTGCCGAAATTTCAGCTTCCTAGCTCAAAGGATGGCTGAGATATCGTCCGGACAACCAAGAAAGAAAACAAACAAGTACACATACATTCAAAGTACACCGCCCCATGCCAAATAATTAAATATGCTGCAGCGCGGCATTGCCGGGGCGCCTCTGGCGCCCGGCAATACCGCAGTGCAGCTCATTAAGGCTGCATTGGGAGGGAGGGGTGTACACTAATTGATTGATTAATTGTATAATTAAAATCAATAAAAGATTATCACAAAATATTTTCATAATCAATTGGCTAATCGCATAACTAAACCACTAGTGCTTCATCCGAAGATGTATCTTTTAGAAATTTAATTAAATAAGTCATTTATAAAAAATTAAATAATTAATTGATTACTCAATAAATAATTAATCGATTAATCAATAAATAATTAATAGATGAAATGATTAATCAATAAATCAAAAATATCCTTGATAGCCACATCACTTGGTCACTCATGTCCAAATATTAGCTTTCCAGCTCAAAAGGTGCCTGAGATATTGGCCAAATGAGAAAGAAAATAAATAAATGATTAATAATGAAAATAAATAAATAATAATCATAAAAAAATTAAATTATTAATCAATTTGGTCAGAGAACACATAAACTACCACTATTTCATCAGAATCTGTAACTTTAAAAAAAAAAAATTTTTTTGTCATTAATCGAATAATTAAATAATTAATCGATTAATTGATTAATTAATAAATCAAAAATATCCTTTGCAGCCAAATCACCTGGTCATTGGCATGTCCAAATATCAGCTTCCTAACTCAAAAGGTGCCTGAGTTAATAATGGTCAGAAGAGAAATGAAATTTAATTAATTAAATAAGTACTTAATTAAACGCTAATAATTAAATAACTCCTCAATTAATTGATTATTCAAAAAACAAAAAATACCGTATTTGACAAAGGACTTGCTCACTACTGTGCCGAAATTTCAGCTTCCTAGCTCAAAGGATGGCTGAGATATCGTCCGGACAACCAAGAAAACAAACAAGAAAACAAGAAACCAGAGTGAAAACTGAGTACTCTCTTTCAGCGTGCGTCACTGCCGAGCCCCCTTTGGTGCCCGGCAATGACGATTTGCAATGCCTGGAGATGGCATAGGAAAGGAGCGGTGTACAACAAGTACACATACATTCAAAGTACACCGCCCCATGCCAAATAATTAAATATGCTGCAGCGCGGCATTGCCGGGGCGCCTCCGGCGCCCGGCAATACCGCAGTGCAGCTCATTAAGGCTGCATTGGGAGGGAGAGGTGTACACTAATTGATTGATTAATTGTATAATTAAAATCAATAAAAGATTATCACAAAATATTTTCATAATCAATTGGCTAATCGCATAACTAAACCACTAGTGCTTCATCCGAAGATGTATCTTTTAGAAATTTAATTAAATAAGTCATTTATAAAAAATTAAATAATTAATTGATTACTCAATAAATAATTAATCGATTAATCAATAAATAATTAATAGATGAAATGATTAATCAATAAATCAAAAATATCCTTGATAGCCACATCACTTGGTCACTTATGTCCAAATATTAGCTTCCCAGCTCAAAAGGTGCCTGAGATATTGGCCAAATGAGAAAGAAAATAAATAAATGATTAATAATGAAAATAAATAAATAATAATCATAAAAAAATTAAATTATTAATCAATTTGGTCAGAGAACACATAAACTACCACTATTTCATCAGAATCTGTAACTTAAAAAAAAATTTTTTTTGGGTCATTAATCGAATAATTAAATAATTAATCGATTAATTGATTAATTAATAAATCAAAAATATCCTTTGCAGCCAAATCACCTGGTCATTGGCATGTCCAAATATCAGCTTCCTAACTCAAAAGGTGCCTGAGTTAATAATGGTCAGAAGAGAAATGAAATTTAATTAATTAAATAAGTACTTAATTAAACGCTAATAATTAAATAACTCCTCAATTAATTGATTATTCAAAAAACAAAAAATACCGTATTTGACAAAGGACTTGCTCACGACTGTGCCGAAATTTCAGCTTCCTAGCTCAAAGGATGGCTGAGATATCGTCCGGACAACCAAGAAAGAAAACAAACAAGAAAGAAAACAAGTACACATACATTCAAAGTACACCGCCCCATGCCAAATAATTAAATATGCTGCAGCGCGGCATTGCCGGGGCGCCTCCGGCGCCCGGCAATACCGCAGTGCAGCTCATTGAGGCTGCATTGGGAGGGAGAGGTGTACACTAATTGATTGATTAATTGTATAATTAAAATCAATAAAAGATTATCACAAAATATTTTCATAATCAATTGGCTAATCGCATAACTAAACCACTAGTGCTTCATCCGAAGATGTATCTTTTAGAAATTTAATTAAATAAGTCATTTATAAAAAATTAAATAATTAATTGATTACTCAATAAATAATTAATCGATTAATCAATAAATAATTAATAGATGAAATGATTAATCAATAAATCAAAAATATCCTTGATAGCCACATCACTTGGTCACTCATGTCCAAATATTAGCTTCCCAGCTCAAAAGGTGCCTGAGATATTGGCCAAATGAGAAAGAAAATAAATAAATGATTAATAATGAAAATAAATAAATAATAATCATAAAAAAATTAAATTAGTAATCAATTTGGTCAGAGAACACATAAACTACCACTATTTCATCAGAATCTGTAACTTAAAAAAAAAAATTTTTTTGGTCATTAATCGAATAATTAAATAATTAATCGATTAATTGATTAATTAATAAATCAAAAATATCCTTTGCAGCCAAATCACCTGGTCATTGGCATGTCCAAATATCAGCTTCCTAACTCAAAAGGTGCCTGAGTTAATAATGGTCAGAAGAGAAATGAAATTTAATTAATTAAATAAGTACTTAATTAAACGCTAATAATTAAATAACTCCTCAATTAATTGATTATTCAAAAAACAAAAAATACCGTATTTGACAAAGGACTTGCTCACTACTGTGCCGAAATTTCAGCTTCCTAGCTCAAAGGATGGCTGAGATATCGCCCGGACAACCAAGAAAACAAACAAACAAGAAAACAAGAAACCAGAGTGAAAACTGAGTACTCTCTTTCAGCGTGCGTCACTGCCGAGCCCCCTTTGGTGCCCGGCAATGACGATTTGCAATGCCTGGAGATGGCATAGGAAAGGAGCGGTGTACAACAAACAAACAAGAAACCAGAGTGAAAACTGAGTACTCTCTTTCAGCGTGCGTCACTGCCGAGCCCCCTTTGGTGCCCGGCAATGACGATTTGCAATGCCTGGAGATGGCATAGGAAAGGAGCGGTGTACAACAAGAAAGAAAACAAACAAACAAGAAACCAGAGTGAAAACTGAGTACTCTCTTTCAGCGTGCGTCACTGCCGAGCCCCCTTTGGTGCCCGGCAATGACGATTTGCAATGCCTGGAGATGGCATAGGAAAGGAGCGGTGTACAACAAGTACACATACATTCAAAGTACACCGCCCCATGCCAAATAATTAAATATGCTGCAGCGCGGCATTGCCGGGGCGCCTCCGGCGCCCGGCAATACCGCAGTGCAGCTCATTGAGGCTGCATTGGGAGGGAGAGGTGTACACTAATTGATTGATTAATTGTATAATTAAAATCAATAAAAGATTATCACAAAATATTTTCATAATCAATTGGCTAATCGCATAACTAAACCAGTAGTGCTTCATCCGAAGATGTATCTTTTAGAAATTTAATTAAATAAGTCATTTATAAAAAAATTAATAATTAATTGATTACTCAATAAATAATTAATCGATTAATCAATAAATACTTAATAGATGAAATGATTAATCAATAAATCAAAAATATCCTTGATAGCCACATCACTTGGTCACTCATGTCCAAATATTAGCTTCCCAGCTCAAAAGGTGCCTGAGATATTAGCCAAATGAGAAAGAAAATAAATAAATGATTAATAATGAAAATAAATAAATAATAATCATAAAAAAATTAAATTATGAATCAATTTGGTCAGAGAACACATAAACTACCACTATTTCATCAGAATCTGTAACTTAAAAAAAAAAAAATTTTTTGTCATTAATCAAATAATTAAATAATTAATCGATTAATTGATTAATTAATAAATCAAAAATATCCTTTGCAGCCAAATCACCTGGTCATTGGCATGTCCAAATATCAGCTTCCTAACTGAAAAGGTGCCTGAGTTAATAATGGTCAGAAGAGAAATGAAATTTAATTAATTAAATAAGTACTTAATTAAACGCTAATAATTAAATAACTCCTCAATTAATTGATTATTCAAAAAACAAAAAATACCGTATTTGACAAAGGACTTGCTCACTACTGTGCCGAAATTTCAGCTTCCTAGCTCAAAGGATGGCTGAGATATCGTCCGGACAACCAAGAAAGAAAACAAACAAGTACACATACATTCAAAGTACACCGCCCCATGCCAAATAATTAAATATGCTGCAGCGCGGCATTGCCGGGGCGCCTCCGGCGCCCGGCAATACCGCAGTGCAGCTCATTGAGGCTGCATTGGGAGGGAGAGGTGTACACTAATTGATTGATTAATTGTATAATTAAAATCAATAAAAGATTATCACAAAATATTTTCATAATCAATTGGCTAATCGCATAACTAAACCAGTAGTGCTTCATCCGAAGATGTATCTTTTAGAAATTTAATTAAATAAGTCATTTATAAAAAATTAAATAATTAATTGATTACTCAATAAATAATTAATCGATTAATCAATAAATACTTAATAGATGAAATGATTAATCAATAAATCAAAAATATCCTTGATAGCCACATCACTTGGTCACTCATGTCCAAATATTAGCTTCCCAGCTCAAAAGGTGCCTGAGATATTGGCCAAATGAGAAAGAAAATAAATAAATGATTAATAATGAAAATAAATAAATAATAATCATAAAAAAATTAAATTATTAATCAATTTGGTCAGAGAACACATAAACTACCACTATTTCATCAGAATCTGTAACTTTAAAAAAAAAAATTTTTTTGTCATTAATCGAATAATTAAATAATTAATCGATTAATTGATTAATTAATAAATCAAAAATATCCTTTGCAGCCAAATCACCTGGTCATTGGCATGTCCAAATATCAGCTTCCTAACTCAAAAGGTGCCTGAGTTAATAATGGTCAGAAGAGAAATGAAATTTAATTAATTAAATAAGTACTTAATTAAACGCTAATAATTAAATAACTCCTCAATTAATTGATTATTCAAAAAACAAAAAATACCGTATTTGACAAAGGACTTGCTCACTACTGTGCCTAAATTTCAGCTTCCTAGCTCAAAGGATGGCTGAGATATCGTCCGGACAACCAAGAAAGAAAGCAAGAAAACAACCAGAGTGAAAACTGAGTACTCTCTTTCAGCGTGCGTCACTGCCGAGCCCCCTTTGGTGCCCGGCAATGACGATTTGCAATGCCTGGAGATGGCATAGGAAAGGAGCGGTGTACAACAAACAAACAAGAAACCAGAGTGAAAACTGAGTACTCTCTTTCAGCGTGCGTCACTGCCGAGCCCCCTTTGGTGCCCGGCAATGACGATTTGCAATGCCTGGAGATGGCATAGGAAAGGAGCGGTGTACAACAAGTACACATACATTCAAAGTACACCGCCCCCTTGCCAAATAATTAAATATCCTGCAACGAGGCATTGCCGGGGCGCCTGCGGTGCCCGGCAATACCGCAGTGCAGCTCATAGAGGCTGCATTGGGAGGGAGAGGTGTACGCTAATTGATCAATTCATTGTATAATTAAAATCAATAAAAGATTATCACAAAATATTTTCTTAATCAATTGGCTAATAGCATAACTAAATAGTGCTTCATCCGAAGTTAGATGAGGCATGAGGATGAGGCACTAAATAGTGCACTCGTGCTTCATCCAAAGACGTATCTTTTAGAAATTTAATTAAATAAGTCATTTATAAAAAATTAAATAATTAATTGATTAATCAATAAATAATTAATCAAAAAATAATTAAGCGATTAAATGATTAATCAATAAATCAAAAATATCGTTGATAGCCACATCACTTGGTCACTGTCATGTCCAAATATTAGCTTCCCAGCTCAAAAGGTGCCTGAGATATTGGCCAAATGAGAAAGAAAATAAATGAATAATCATGAAAAAATTAAATTATTAATCAATTCGGTCACAGAACACATAAACCACCACTATTTCATCAGAATCTGTAACTGAAAAAAAAAAATTTTTTTTAGTAATTAATCGAATAATTAAATAATTAATCGATTAATTGATGAATTAATAAATCAAAAATATCCTTGATAGCCACATCACTTGGTCACTCATGTGCAAATATTAGCTTCTGAGCTCAAAAGGTGCCTGAGATATTGGCCAAATGAAAAAGAAAATAAATAAATGATTAATAATGAAAATAAATAAATAATAATCATAAAAAAATTAAATTATTAACAATTTGGTCAGAGAACACATAAACCACCACCATTTCATCAGAATCTGCAACTTAAAAAAAAGAAAAAAATTGTCATTAATCGAATAATTAAATAATTAATCGATTAATTGATTAATTAATAAATCAAAAATAGCCTTTGCAGCCAAATCACCTGGTCATTGGCATGTCCAAATATCAGCTTCCTAACTCAAAAGGTGCCTGAGTTAATGGTCAGAAGAGAAATGAAATTTAATTAATTAAATAAGTACTTAATTAATCGCTAATAATTAAATAACTCCTCAATTAATTGATTATTCAAAAAACAAAAAATACCGTTTTTGACAAAGGACTTGCTCACTACTGTGCCGAAATTTCAGCTTCCTAGCTCAAAGGATGGCTGAGATATCGTCCGGACAAACAAACAAGAAAACAAGTACACATACATTCAAAGTACACCGCCCCCATGCCAAATAATTAAATATCCGACAGAGCGGCATTGTCGGGGCGCCTCCGGCGCCCGGCAATTCCGCAGTGCAGCTCATTGAGGCTGCATTGGGAGGGAGAGGTGTACACTAATTGATTGATTAATTGTATAATTAAAATCAATAAAAGATTTTCACAAAATATTTTCATAATCAATTGGCTAATCGCATAACTAAACCACTAGTGCTTCATCCGAAGATGTATCTTTTAGAAATTTAATTGAATAAGTCATTTATAAAAAATTAAATAATTAATTGATTACTCAATAAATAATTAATCGATTAATCAATAAATAATTAATAGATGAAATGATTAATCAATAAATCAAAAATATCCTTGATAGCCACATCACTTGGTCACTCATGTCCAAATATTAGCTTCCCAGCTCAAAAGGTGCCTGAGATATTGGCCAAATGAGAAAGAAAATAAATAAATGATTAATAATGAAAATAAATAAATAATAATCATAAAAAAATTAAATTATTAATCAATTTGGTCAGAGAACACATAAACTACCACTATTTCATCAGAATCTGTAACTTAAAAAAAAAAAAATTTTTGGTCATTAATCGAATAATTAAATAATTAATCGATTAATTGATTAATTAATAAATCAAAAATATCCTTTGCAGCCAAATCACCTGGTCATTGGCATGTCCAAATATCAGATTCCTAACTCAAAAGGTGCCTGAGTTAATGGTCAGAAGAGAAAGGAAATTTGATTAATTAAATAAGTACTTAATTAATCGCTAATAATTAAATAACTCCTCAATTTTATTGATTAATCAAAAAAAAAATACCGTTTTTGAGAAAGGACTTGTTCACTATTGTGCCAAAATTTCAGCTTCCTAGCTTAAAGGATGGCTGAGATATCGCCCGGACAACCAAGAAAGAAAACAAACAAACAAACAAGAAACCAGAGTGAAAACTGAGTACTCTCTTTCAGCGTGCGTCACTGCCGAGCCCCCTTTGGTGCCCGGCAATGACGATTTGCAATGCCTGGAGATGGCATAGGAAAGGAGCGGTGTACAACAAGAAAGAAACCAGAGTGAAAACTGAGTACTCTCTTTCAGCGTGCGTCACTGCCGAGCCCCCTTTGGTGCCCGGCAATGACGATTTGCAATGCCTGGAGATGGCATAGGAAAGGAGCGGTGTACAACAAACAAGAAAGAAACCAGAGTGAAAACTGAGTACTCTCTTTCAGCGTGCGTCACTGCCGAGCCCCCTTCGGTGCCCGGCAATGACGATTTTCAATGCCTGGAGATGGCATATGAAAGGAGCGGTGTACAAAAATATCCTTTGCAGCCAAATCACCTGGTCATTGGCATGTCCAAATATCAGCTTCCTAACTCAAAAGGTGCCTGAGTTAATAATGGTCAGAAGAGAAATGAAATTTAATTAATTAAATAAGTACTTAATTAAACGCTAATAATTAAATAACTCCTAAATTAATTGATTATTCAAAAAACAAAAAATACCGTATTTGACAAAGGACTTGCTCACTACTGTGCCGAAATTTCAGCTTCCTAGCTCAAAGGATGGCTGAGATATCGCCCGGACAAACAAACAAGAAAGCAAGAAAGCAAGAAAACAAGAAAGCAAGAAACCAGAGTGAAAACTGAGTACTCTCTTTCAGCGTGCGTCACTGCCGAGCCCCCTTTGGTGCCCGGCAATGACGATTTGCAATGCCTGGAGATGGCATAGGAAAGGAGCGGTGTACAATAATCATAAAAAAATTAAATTAGTAATCAATTTGGTCAGAGAACACATAAACTACCACTATTTCATCAGAATCTGTAACTTAAAAATAAAAAAAATTTTGGTCATTAATCGAATAATTAAATAATTAATCGATTAATTGATTAATTAATAAATCAAAAATATCCTTTGCAGCCAAATCACCTGGTCATTGGCATGTCCAAATATCAGCTTCCTAACTCAAAAGGTGCCTGAGTTAATAATGGTCAGAAGAGAAATGAAATTTAACAAGTACACATACATTCAAAGTACACCGCCCCATGCCAAATAATTAAATATGCTGCAGCGCGGCATTGCCGGGGCGCCTCCGGCGCCCGGCAATACCGCAGTGCAGCTCATTGAGGCTGCATTGGGAGCGAGAGGTGTGCACTAATTGATTGATTAATTGTATAATTAAAATCAATAAAAGATTATCACAAAATATTTTCATAATCAATTGGCTAATCGCATAACTAAACCACTCGTGCTTCATCCGAAGATGTATCTTTTAGAAATTTAATTAAATAAGTCATTTATAAAAAATTAAATAATTAATTGATTACTCAATAAATAATTATTAATCGATTAATCAATAAATACTTAATAGATGAAATGATTAATCAATAAATCAAAAATATCCTTGATAGCCACATCACTTGGTCACTCATGTCCAAATATTAGCTTCCCAGCTCAAAAGGTGCCTGAGATATTGGCCAAATGAGAAAGAAAATAAATAAATGATTAATAATGAAAATAAATAAATAATAATCATAAAAAAATTAAATTATTAATCAATTTGGTCAGAGAACACATAAACTACCACTATTTCATCAGAATCTGTAACTTTAAAAAAAAAATTTTTTTTGTCATTAATCGAATAATTAAATAATTAATCGATTAATTGATTAATTAATAAATCAAAAATATCCTTTGCAGCCAAATCACCCAGTCATTGGCAAGTCCAAATATCAGCTTCCTAACTCAAAAGGTGCCTGAGTTAATGGTCAGAAGAGAAAGGAACTTTGATTAATTAAATAAGTACTTAATTAATCGCTAATAATTAAATAACTCCTCAATTTATTGATTAATCCAAAAAAAAAAAATACCGTTTTTGGCAAAGGACTTGCTCACTATTGTGCCGAAATTTCAGCTTCCTAGCTCAAAGGATGGCTGAGATATCGTCCGGACAAACAAACAAACAAACAAACAAACAAGAAAACAAGAAAGAAACCAGAGTGAAAACTGAGTACTCTCTTTCAGCGTGCGTCACTGTCGAGCCCCCTTTGGTGCCCGGCAATGACGATTTGCAATGCCTGGAGATGGCATAGGAAAGGAGCGGTGTACAACAAGTACACATACATTCAAAGTACACCGCCCCATGCCAAATAATTAAATATGCTGCAGCGCGGCATTGCCGGGGCGCCTCTGGCGCCCGGCAATACCGCAGTGCAGCTCATTGAGGCTGCATTGGGAGGGAGAGGTGTACACTAATTGATTTATTAATTGTATAATTAAAATCAACAAAAGATTATCACAAAATATTTTCATAATCAATTGGCCAATCGCATAACTAAACCACTAGTGCTTCATCCGAAGATGTATCTTTTAGAAATTTAATTAAATAAGTCATTTATAAAAAATTAAATAATTAATTGTTTACTCAATAAATAATTAATCGATTAATCAATAAATAATTAATAGATGAAATGATTAATCAATAAATCAAAAATATCCTTGATAGCCACATCACTTGGTCACTCATGTCCAAATATTAGCTTCCCAGCTCAAAAGGTGCCTGAGATATTGGCCAAATGAGAAAGAAAAGAAATAAATGATTAATAATGAAAATAAATAAATAATAATCATTAAAAAATTCAATTATTAATCAATTTGGTCAGAGAACACATAAACTACCACTATTTCATCAGAATCTGTAACTTAAAAAAAATAATTTTTTTTTGGCATTAATCGAATAATTAAATCATTAATCGATTAATTGATTCATTAATAAATCAAAAATATCCTTTGCAGCCAAATCACCTGGTCATTGGCATGTCCAAATGTCAGCTTCCTAACTCAAAAGGTGCCTGAGTTAATGGTCAGAAGAGAAAGGAAATTTGATTAATTAAATAAGTACTTAATTAATCGCTAATAATTAAATAACTCCTCAATTTATTGATTAATCAAAAAACAAAAAATACCGTATTTGAAAAAGGACTTGCTCACTACTGTGCCGAAATTTCAGCTTCCTAGCTCAAAGGATGGCTGAGATATCGCCCGGACAACCAAACAAGAAAACAAACAAGAAAGAAACATTCAAAGTACACCGCCCCATGCCAAATAATTAAATATGCTGCAGCGCGGCATTGCCGGGGCGCCTCCGGCACCCGGCAATACCGCAGTGCAGCTCATTGAGGCTGCATTGGGAGGGAGAGGTGTACACTAATTGATTGATTAATTGTATAATTAAAATCAATAAAAGACAAGTACACATACATTCAAAGTACACCGCCCCATGCCAAATAATTAAATATGCTGCAGCGCGGCATTGCCGGGGCGCCTCCGGCGCCCGGCAATACCGCAGTGCAGCTCATTGAGGCTGCATTGGGAGGGAGAGGTGTACACTAATTGATTGATTAATTGTATAATTAAAATCAAGAAAAGATTATCACAAAATATTTTCATAATCAATTGGCTAATCGCATAACTAAACCAGTAGTGCTTCATCCGAAGATGTATCTTTTAGAAATTTAATTAAATAAGTCATTTATAAAAAATTAAATAATTAATTGATTACTCTATAAATAATTAATCGATTAATCAATAAATACTTAATAGATGAAATGATTAATCAATAAATCAAAAATATCCTTGATAGCCACATCACTTGGTCACTCATGTCCAAATATTAGCTTCCCAGCTCAAAAGGTGCCTGAGATATTGGCCAAATGAGAAAGAAAATAAATAAATGATTAATAATGAAAATAAATAAATAATAATCATAAAAAAATTAAATTATTAATCAATTTGGTCAGAGAACACATAAACTACCACTATTTCATCAGAATCTGTAACTTAAAAAAAAAAAATTTTTTTGTCATTAATCGAATAATTAAATAATTAATCGATTAATTGATTAATTAATAAATCAAAAATATCCTTTGCAGCCAAATCACCTGGTCATTGGCATGTCCAAATATCAGCTTCCTAACTCAAAAGGTGCCTGAGTTAATAATGGTCAGAAGATAAATGAAATTTAATTAATTAAATAAGTACTTAATTAAACGCTAATAATTAAATAACTCCTCAATTAATTGATTATTCAAAAAACAAAAAATACCGTATTTGACAAAGGACTTGCTCACTACTGTGCCGAAATTTCAGCTTCCTAGCTCAAAGGATGGCTGAGATATCGTCCGGACAACCAAGGAAACAAGAAAACAAACAAGAAACCAGAGTGAAAACTGAGTACTCTCTTTCAGCGTGCGTCACTGCCAAGCCCCCTTCGGTGCCCGGCAATGACGATTTGCAATGCCTGGAGGTGGCATAGGAAAGGAGCGGTGTACAACAAGTACACATACATTCAAAGTACACGGCCCCATGCCAAATAATTAAATATCCTGCAGCGCGGCATTGCCGGGGCGACCCCGGCGCCCGGCAATACCGCAGTGCAGCTCATTGAGGCTGCATTGGGAGGGAGAGGTGTACACTAATTGATTGATTAATTGTATAATTAAAATCAATAAAAGATTATCACAAAATATTTTCATAATCAATTGGCTAATCACATAACTAAACCACTAGTGCTTCATCCGAAGATGTATCTTTTAGAAATTTAATTAAATAAGTCATTTATAAAAAATTAAATAATTAATTGATTACTCAATAAATAATTATTAATCGATTAATCAATAAATAATTAATAGATGAAATGATTAATCAATAAATCAAAAATATCCTTGATAGCCACATCACTTGGTCACTCATGTCCAAATATTAGCTTCCCAGCTCAAAAGGTGACTGAGATATTGGCCAAATGAGAAAGAAAATAAATAAATGATTAATAATGAAAATAAATAAATAATAATCATAAAAAAATTAAATTATTAATCAATTTGGTCAGAGAACACATAAACTACCACTATTTCATCAGAATCTGTAACTAAAAAAAAAAAAATTTTTTGTCATTAATCAAATAATTAAATAATTAATCGATTAATTGATTAATTAATAAACCAAAAATATCCTTTGCAGCCAAATCACCTGGTCATTGGCATGTCCAAATATCAGCTTCCTAACTCAAAAGGTGCCTGAGTTAATGGTCAGAAGAGAAAGGAAATTTGATTAATTAAATAAGTACTTAATTAAACGCTAATAATTAAATAACTCCTCAATTAATTGATTAATCAAAAAACAAAAAATACCGTTTTTGACAAAGGACTTGCTCACTATTGTGCCGAAATTTCAGCTTCTTAGCTTGAAGGATGGCTGAGATATCGCCCGGACAACCAAGAAAACAAACAAACAAGAAACCAGAGTGAAAACTGAGTACTCTCTTTCAGCGTGCGTCACTGCCGAGCCCCCTTTGGTGCCCGGCAATGACGATTTGCAATGCCTGGAGATGGCATAGGAAAGGAGCGGTGTACAACAAGTACACATACATTCAAAGTACACCGCCCCATGCCAAATAATTAAATATGCTGCAGCGCGGCATTGCCGGGGCGCCTCCGGCGCCCGGCAATACCGCAGTGCAGCTCATTAAGGCTGCATTGGGAGGGAGGGGTGTACACTAATTGATTGATTAATTGTATAATTAAAATCAATAAAAGATTATCACAAAATATTTTCATAATCAATTGGCCAATCGCATAACTAAACCACTAGTGCTTCATCCGAAGATGTATCTTTTAGAAATTTAATTAAATAAGTCATTTATAAAAAATTAAATAATTAATTGATTACTCAATAAATAATTAATCGATTAATCAATAAATAATTAATAGATGAAATGATTAATCAATAAATCAAAAATATCCTTGATAGCCACATCACTTGGTCACTCATGTCCAAATATTAGCTTCCCAGCTCAAAACGTGCCTGAGATATTGGCCAAATGAGAAAGAAAATAAATAAATGATTAATAATGAAAATAAATAAATAATAATCATAAAAAAATTAAATTATTAATCAATTTGGTCAGAGAACACATAAACTACCACTATTTCATCAGAATCTGTAACTTTAAAAAAAAAAATTTTTTTGTCATTAATCGAATAATTAAATAATTAATCGATTAATTGATTAATTAATAAATCAAAAATATCCTTTGCAGCCAAATCACCTGGTCATTGGCATGTCCAAATATCAGCTTCCTAACTCAAAAGGTGCCTGAGTTAATAATGGTCAGAAGAGAAATGAAATTTAATTAATTAAATAAGTACTTAATTAAACGCTAATAATTAAATAACTCCTCAATTAATTGATTATTCAAAAAACAAAAAATACCGTATTTGACAAAGGACTTGCTCACTACTGTGCCGAAATTTCAGCTTCCTAGCTCAAAGGATGGCTGAGATATCGTCCGGACAACCAAGAAAACAAACAAGTACACATACATTCAAAGTACACCGCCCCATGCCAAATAATTAAATATGCTGCAGCGCGGCATTGCCGGGGCGCCTCTGGCGCCCGGCAATACCGCAGTGCAGCTCATTAAGGCTGCATTGGGAGGGAGGGGTGTACACTAATTGATTGATTAATTGTATAATTAAAATCAATAAAAGATTATCACAAAATATTTTCATAATCAATTGGCTAATCGCATAACTAAACCACTAGTGCTTCATCCGAAGATGTATCTTTTAGAAATTTAATTAAATAAGTCATTTATAAAAAATTAAATAATTAATTGATTACTCAATAAATAATTAATCGATTAATCAATAAATAATTAATAGATGAAATGATTAATCAATAAATCAAAAATATCCTTGATAGCCACATCACTTGGTCACTCATGTCCAAATATTAGCTTTCCAGCTCAAAAGGTGCCTGAGATATTGGCCAAATGAGAAAGAAAATAAATAAATGATTAATAATGAAAATAAATAAATAATAATCATAAAAAAATTAAATTATTAATCAATTTGGTCAGAGAACACATAAACTACCACTATTTCATCAGAATCTGTAACTTTAAAAAAAAAAAATTTTTTTGTCATTAATCGAATAATTAAATAATTAATCGATTAATTGATTAATTAATAAATCAAAAATATCCTTTGCAGCCAAATCACCTGGTCATTGGCATGTCCAAATATCAGCTTCCTAACTCAAAAGGTGCCTGAGTTAATAATGGTCAGAAGAGAAATGAAATTTAATTAATTAAATAAGTACTTAATTAAACGCTAATAATTAAATAACTCCTCAATTAATTGATTATTCAAAAAACAAAAAATACCGTATTTGACAAAGGACTTGCTCACTACTGTGCCGAAATTTCAGCTTCCTAGCTCAAAGGATGGCTGAGATATCGTCCGGACAACCAAGAAAACAAACAAGAAAACAAGAAACCAGAGTGAAAACTGAGTACTCTCTTTCAGCGTGCGTCACTGCCGAGCCCCCTTTGGTGCCCGGCAATGACGATTTGCAATGCCTGGAGATGGCATAGGAAAGGAGCGGTGTACAACAAACAAGAAACCAGAGTGAAAACTGAGTACTCTCTTTCAGCGTGCGTCACTGCCGAGCCCCCTTTGGTGCCCGGCAATGACGATTTGCAATGCCTGGAGATGGCATAGGAAAGGAGCGGTGTACAACAAGTACACATACATTCAAAGTACACCGCCCCATGCCAAATAATTAAATATGCTGCAGCGCGGCATTGCCGGGGCGCCTCCGGCGCCCGGCAATACCGCAGTGCAGCTCATTGAGGCTGCATTGGGAGGGAGAGGTGTACACTAATTGATTGATTAATTGTATAATTAAAATCAATAAAAGATTATCACAAAATATTTTCATAATCAATTGGCTAATCGCATAACTAAACCACTAGTGCTTCATCCGAAGATGTATCTTTTAGAAATTTAATTAAATAAGTCATTTATAAAAAAATAAATAATTAATTGATTACTCAATAAATAATTAATCGATTAATCAATAAATAATTAATAGATTAAATGATTAATCAATAAATCAAAAATATCCTTGATAGCCACATCACTTGGTCACTCATGTCCAAATATTAGCTTCCCAGCTCAAAAGGTGCCTGAGATATTGGCCAAATGAGAAAGAAAATAAATAAATGATTAATAATGAAAATAAATAAATAATAATCATAAAAAAATCAAATTATTAATCAATTTGGTCAGAGAACACATAAACTACCACTATTTCATCAGAATCTGTAACTTTTAAAAAAAAAATTTTTTGTCATTAATCGAATAATTAAATAATTAATCGATTAATTGATTAATTAATCAATCAAAAATATCCTTTGCAGCCAAATCACCTGGTCATTGGCATGTCCAAATATCAGCTTCCTAACTCAAAAGGTGCCTGAGTTAATAATGGTCAGAAGAGAAATGAAA
This sequence comes from Myxine glutinosa, assembly GCF_964187855.1. NCBI lineage: Eukaryota > Metazoa > Chordata > Myxini > Myxiniformes > Myxinidae > Myxine > Myxine glutinosa. The sequence goes on along the minus strand of NW_027616495.1, from coordinate 174,934 downwards.
TTTAATTAATTAAATAAGTACTTAATTAAACGCTAATAATTAAATAACTCCTCAATTAATTGATTATTCAAAAAACAAAAAATACCGTATTTGACAAAGGACTTGCTCACTACTGTGCCGAAATTTCAGCTTCCTCGCTCAAAGGATGGCGGAGATATCGCCCGGACAACCAAGAAAGAAAACAAGAAACCAGAGTGAAAACTGAGTACTCTCTTTCAGCGTGCGTCACTGCCGAGCCCCCTTTGGTGCCCGGCAATGACGATTTGCAATGCCTGGAGATGGCATAGGAAAGGAGCGGTGTACAACAAGTACACATACATTCAAAGTACACCGCCCCATGCCAAATAATTAAATATGCTGCAGCGCGGCATTGCCGGGGCGCCTCCGGCGCCCGGCAATACCGCAGTGCAGCTCATTGAGGCTGCATTGGGAGGGAGAGGTGTACACTAATTGATTGATTAATTGTATAATTAAAATCAATAAAAGATTATCACAAAATATTTTCATAATCAATTGGCTAATCGCATAACTAAACCACTAGTGCTTCATCCGAAGATGTATCTTTTAGAAATTTAATTAAATAAGTCATTTATAAAAAATTAAATAATTAATTGATTACTCAATAAATAATTAATCGATTAATCAATAAATACTTAATAGATGAAATGATTAATCAATAAATCAAAAATATCCTTGATAGCCACATCACTTGGTCACTCATGTCCAAATATTAGCTTCCCAGCTCAAAAGGTGCCTGAGATATTGGCCAAATGAGAAAGAAAATAAATAAATGATTAATAATGAAAATAAATAAATAATAATCATAAAAAAATTAAATTATTAATCAATTTGGTCAGAGAACACATAAACTACCACTATTTCATCAGAATCTGTAACTTAAAAAAAAAAAATTTTTTTGTCATTAATCGAATAATTAAATAATTAATCGATTAATTGATTAATTAATAAATCAAAAATATCCTTTGCAGCCAAATCACCTGGTCATTGGCATGTCCAAATATCAGCTTCCTAACTCAAAAGGTGCCTGAGTTAATAATGGTCAGAAGATAAATGAAATTTAATTAATTAAATAAGTACTTAATTAAACGCTAATAATTAAATAACTCCTCAATTAATTGATTATTCAAAAAACAAAAAATACCGTATTTGACAAAGGACTTGCTCACTACTGTGCCGAAATTTCAGCTTCCTAGCTCAAAGGATGGCTGAGATATCGTCCGGACAACCAAGAAAACAAACAAGAAACCAGAGTGAAAACTGAGTACTCTCTTTCAGCGTGCGTCACTGCCGAGCCCCCTTCGGTGCCCGGCAATGACGATTTGCAATGCCTGGAGGTGGCATAGGAAAGGAGCGGTGTACAACAAGAAACCAGAGTGAAAACTGAGTACTCTCTTTCAGCGTGCGTCACTGCCGAGCCCCCTTTGGTGCCCGGCAATGACGATTTGCAATGCCTGGAGATGGCATAGGAAAGGAGCGGTGTACAATTATCACAAAATATTTTCATAATCAATTGGCTAATCGCATAACTAAACCAGTAGTGCTTCATCCGAAGATGTATCTTTTAGAAATTTAATTAAATAAGTCATTTATAAAAAATTAAATAATTGATTACTCAATAAATAATTAATCGATTAATCAATAAATACTTAATAGATGAAATGATTAATCAATAAATCAAAAATATCCTTGATAGCCACATCACTTGGTCACTCATGTCCAAATATTAGCTTCCCAGCTCAAAAGGTGCCTGAGATATTGGCCAAATGAGAAAGAAAATAAATAAATGACAAGTACACATACATTCAAAGTACACCGCCCCATGCCAAATAATTAAATATGCTGCAGCGCGGCATTGCCGGGGCGCCTCTGGCGCCCGGCAATACCGCAGTGCAGCTCATTGAGGCTGCATTGGGAGGGAGAGGTGTACACTAATTGATTGATTAATTGTATAATTAAAATCAATAAAAGATTATCACAAAATATTTTCATAATCAATTGGCTAATCGCATAAGTAAACCACTAGTGCTTCATCCGAAGATGTATCTTTTAGAAATTTAATTAAATAAGTCATTTATAAAAAATTAAATAATTAATTGATTACTCAATAAATAATTAATCGATTAATCAATAAATAATTAATAGATGAAATGATTAATCAATAAATCAAAAATATCCTTGATAGCCACATCACTTGGTCACTCATGTCCAAATATTAGCTTCCCAGCTCAAAAGGTGCCTGAGATATTGGCCAAATGAGAAAGAAAATAAATAAATGATTAATAATGAAAATAAATAAATAATAATCATAAAAAATTAAATTATTAATCAATTTGGTCAGAGAACACATAAACTACCACTATTTCATCAGAATCTGTAACTTTAAAAAAAAAAATTTTTTTGTCATTAATCGAATAATTAAATAATTAATCGATTAATTGATTAATTAATAAATCAAAAATATCCTTTGCAGCCAAATCACCTGGTCATTGGCATGTCCAAATATCAGCTTCCTAACTCAAAAGGTGCCTGAGTTAATAATGGTCAGAAGAGAAATGAAATTTAATTAATTAAATAAGTACTTAATTAAACGCTAATAATTAAATAACTCCTCAATTAATTGATTAATCAAAAAACAAAAAATACCGTTTTTGACAAAGGACTTGCTCACTATTGTGCCGAAATTTCAGCTTCCTAGCTCAAAGGATGGCTGAGATATCGTCCGGACAACCAAGGAAACAAGAAAACAAACAAACAAGAAACCAGAGTGAAAACTGAGTACTCTCTTTCAGCGTGCGTCACTGCCAAGCCCCCTTCGGTGCCCGGCAATGACGATTTGCAATGCCTGAAGGTGGCATAGGAAAGGAGCGGTGTACAATAGCATACCTAAAGCACTAGTGCTTCATCCGAAGATGTATCTTTTAGAAATTTAATTAAATAAGTCATTTATAAAAAATTAAATAATTAATTGATTACTCAATAAATAATTAATCGATTAATCAATAAATACTTAATAGATGAAATGATTAATCAATAAATCAAAAATATCCTTGATAGCCACATCACTTGGTCACTCATGTCCAAATATTAGCTTCCCAGCTCAAAAGGTGCCTGAGATATTGGCCAAATGAGAAAGAAAATAAATAAATGATTAATAATGAAAATAAATAAATAATAATCATAAAAAAATTAAATTATTAATCAATTTGGTCAGAGAACACATAAACTACCACTATTTCATCAGAATCTGTAACTTTAAAAAAAAAAAAATTTTTGTCATTAATCGAATAATTAAATCATTAATCGATTAATTGATTAATTAATAAATCAAAAATATCCTTTGCAGCCAAATCACCTGGTCATTGGCATGTCCAAATATCAGCTTCCTAACTCAAAAGGTGCCTGAGTTAATGGTCAGAAGAGAAATGAAATTTAATTAATTAAATAAGTACTTAATTAAACGCTAATAATTAAATAACTCCTCAATTAATTGATTAATCAAAAAACAAAAAATACCGTTTTTGACAAAGGACTTGCTCACTATTGTGCCGAAATTTCAGCTTCCTAGCTCAAAGGATGGCTGAGATATCGTCCGGACAAACAAACAAGAAAGAAAGCAAGAAACCAGAGTGAAAACTGAGTACTCTCTTTCAGCGTGCGTCACTGCCGAGCCCCCTTTGGTGCCCGGCAATGACGATTTGCAATGCCTGGAGATGGCATAGGAAAGGAGCGGTGTACAACAAGAAAGCAAGAAACCAGAGTGAAAACTGAGTACTCTCTTTCAGCGTGCGTCACTGCCGAGCCCCCTTTGGTGCCCGGCAATGACGATTTGCAATGCCTGGAGATGGCATAGGAAAGGAGCGGTGTACAATAATCATAAAAAAATTAAATTATTAATCAATTTGGTCAGAGAACACAAACTACCACTATTTCATCAGAATCTGTAACTTTAAAAAATTTTTTTTTTTTGTCATTAATCGAATAATTAAATAATTAATCGATTAATTGATTAATTAATAAATCAAAAATATCCTTTGCAGCCAAATCACCTGGTCATTGGCATGTCCAAATATCAGCTTCCTAACTCAAAATGCCTGAATTAATGGTCAGAAGAGAAGGGAAATTTGATTAATTAAATAAGTACTTCATTAATCGCTAATAATTAAATAACTCCTCAATTAATTGATTAATCAAAAAACAAAAAATACCGTTTTTGACAAAGCACTTGCTCACTATTGTGCCGAAATTTCAGCTTCCTAGCTCAAAGGATGGCTGAGATATCGCCCGGACAACCAAGAAAGCAAGAAAGCAAGAAACCAGAGTGAAAACTGAGTACTCCCTTTCAGCGTGCGTCACTGCCGAGCCCCCTTTGGTGCCCAGCAATGACGATTTGCAATGCCTGGAGATGGCATAGGAAAGGAGCGGTGTACAATTATCACAAAATATTTTCATAATCAATTGGCTAATCGCATAACTAAACCAGTAGTGCTTCATCCGAAGATGTATCTTTTAGAAATTTAATTAAATAAGTCATTTATAAAAAATTAAATAATTAATTGATTACTCAATAAATAATTAATCGATTAATCAATAAATACTTAAAAGATGAAATGATTAATCAATAAATCAAAAATATCCTTGATAGCCACATCACTTGGTCACTCATGTCCAAATATTAGCTTCCCAGCTCAAAAGGTGCCTGAGATATTGGCCAAATGAGAAAGAAAATAAATAAATGGTTAATAATGAAAATAAATAAATAATAATCATAAAAAAATTAAATTATTAATCAATTTGGTCAGAGAACACATAAACTACCACTATTTCATCAGAATCTGTAACTTTAAAAAAAAATTTTTTTTGGCATTAATCGAATAATTAAATAATTAATCGATTAATTGATTAATTAATAAATCAAAAATATCCTTTGCAGCCAAATCACCTGGTCATTGGCATGTCCAAATATCAGCTTCCTAACTCAAAAGGTGCCTGAGTTAATAATGGTCAGAAGAGAAATGAAATTTAATTAATTAAATAAGTACTTAATTAAACGCTAATAATTAAATAACTCCTCAATTAATTGATTATTCAAAAAACAAAAAATACCGTATTTGACAAAGGACTTGCTCACTACTGTGCCGAAATTTCAGCTTCCTAGGTCAAAGGATGGCTGAGATATCGCCCGGACAACCAAGAAAGAAAACAAGAAAACAAGAAAGCAAGAAACCAGAGTGAAAACTGAGTACTCTCTTTCAGCGTGCGTCACTGCCGAGCCCCCTTTGGTGCCCGGCAATGACGATTTGCAATGCCCGGAGATGGCATAGGAAAGGAGCGGTGTACAAAAAGCAGAGGAAAGGAGAGCAGCAAGGGAACTCGAAGCAGAGGAGAGAAAAGCCGAAAGGGAGTTAAAGGAACGTGAAATGGTGCTTCAGCAGGAAATTAAACTCAAGGAGCTGGATTTAATGAAAGAACGGGGAGAGGTACCATCCATGCCGACTGGTTCGACACCTAGTCAGAACACCTGGGATGTTGGCAGACATGTGAGGCTGGTTCCACCCTTCAATGAAAAGGAGGTAGCCAATTTTGTTTTCACACTTTGAGAAAGTGCCTCAACTGCTAAAATGGCCTGAGGAGTCCTGGACCATGTTAGTGCAAAGTGTTCTGGTGGGTAAAGCTCAAGATATTTATTTGGCTTTACCAATTGACCAATGTGCAAATTATGAGATAGTGAAGAAAACCATTCTCAAAGCCTATGAATTGGTCCCTGAAGCTTACCGGCAAAAATTCCAGAATGCCAGGAAGAGGGAGAGTGAGACCCATGTGGAGTTTGCCAGAATGAAAGAAACCATGTTTGATCGGTGGTGTGATTCAAAAGGGGTTGGAAAGACTTCGAACTATTGCGACAATTGATCCTGTTGGAGGAATTCCAACAGTGTGTCCACGAGGACATTAAAGTACATCTGGAGGAAAGGAAAGTACCAAAGTTGTATGAGGCAGCAACCATGGCAGATGACTATGCGTTAACACACAGGATGGGGTTCCACAAACCTAACTTCTCGCCTAGACTTAAATAGGGGAGCGATGGTACATCCGGTGCGGAGAACGAAAATTCATGGGGGCGGCCTCGAGATGACTATGAGGACAACTCTGATACCACAACTTTTAGAAATCAGAAGACCGTACGGTTCCAAGACACACCTATCTTCCGGGGGTCTCGAGGCAAACCAGGAGGTTCTCCTCCAGGCCTACTTGCGCTTTTTGCCATAAACCTGGACAATTGATGTCCCATTGTTATGCTCTGGAAAAGGAAAAGCAGGAGCGGAGTTCGACTAATACAACTCCGAATGCAATGGCAAATGTGAGAAATCGCCCTCAAAAGGGTTACCGACCATTTATTTCAGAGGGGTTTGTGTCACTGGATGGAGACTCGACTAACCAGAGACCTGCTAGGGTATTGAGGGACACAGGAGCACATCAATCTTTAATGCTTGAAGGTATTTTGCCATTGTCAGAGGAGACGGCATCTGGTGATAGTGTTCGTTTACAGGGGATTGGTGACTGTGTTAGAGCTCCACTTCATGTCATCCATTTGGAGTCTGATTTGGTGTCAGGACCGGTCACCGTAGGTTTACAAGCCACCGTAGGTCACCGTAGGTTTTTGGTGGTGGCCGCAGTCGATATTACTATGGAGGCTCCCGGAGTTACGGCAGCTCCCGAAGGAATGATTATCAGGGTAGTGGCCGAGAAGGAGACCGCTATTCACGTGACTACAGTGGCAAGCGGTCCAACCGTGATTATTACAAAAGTTAGAAAGAGTTGAATCACTGAATGCTGCGGAGCAGCCGAGCAAAAATTCCGACACGGATTAACCGTGAACGCCACGTTCCTAAAGGTGTCCATGTAGTGAGCTTTCCTGCACTGACTAACCGTGAACTCCACGTTCCTAAAGGCGTCCATGTCGTGAATACTTCCAGGCCTCACCACCCAACCAACATGGAACCTGGCTTTCAGCTCGGCCTCCCGGGAAAAGTGCTATAGATTTGCTGGCCTTTGGGTTTTTGATCACAACCCCTTAACCTTCATTCAAAAGAAACGAAAAGTAAAATCAGAGGGTGATGAGATGGAGTTTGGCTTTGCGGGAGTCCCACAGGGAAATTGAACGTGTTAAGGGCAGGGACACTGTCGTTGCTGATGCTTTGTCCAGAGTGAATTAACTTTGGAAATCTCTGGGGGTTGTGTGAAATTTTGTCGCTTTATTTTTGGGAGATTGATAATTGTTGCTCACGGGAATTGATAATTTGGTGGTGAGTTTACTGTTGTTTGTTTAAAGGGTGTGCCTGCAAAGAATGTTTTCGCTGTGTTCAAACTTTCTTGAGGGGGGGGGGGGGGGGAAGTGTTTCGGATTCGTCACTTCCGATGGTGGTTTTCATCCATTTGAAACATTTCTGGTTATGTATTATTATGATTGGGGTTTGAAGGAAATGGTGGTTATTGTTGTTAAAAGGTAAGGTTATTGTTGTTAAAAGGCAAAGGGTTAATATTTTAAATGAAACAGGAAACCGGATCGAGAACCGGAAGACGACGAGAGAGAAGAGGAAGAGGGCAGGGCGTGAGGAGAAAAGTCGGAGAAGACGCGTGTCTCGAAGCTCCGTAGCGAGCGTGGTCGAGCGAACGTCGCGAGTGAACTTTGAGTCCTTGAAAGGAATTTCCTGCGATTGGTGTTATCGGTGTAGGATTGAGAAACCTGCGTAGTCAGGTATAGGCGTTGAGGTTTTGAAGAATCCCCCGCCAGGTCACTTCGACTCACCTAAGAGCCGTCGGCCATTTTGAACCTCGCGCGTGGTTCACTGAAAAAGGTTTGCTACGCGTCAACTTTTCTCACCCTCCGGTCGTCTGCCAGGGATGTGTGTGCACAAAGCAGCGTTCGAAGATTAAGCTGCGGTTCGCTGATTGAACTGTGAATGTCTGGTTCGCACCTTTGGGATTTCCCTTTTCGCCACCAGTTTGCTGTGGGTTTGCTCTGCCTATACCTCATTACTCGCCTCATCGCCTCTTCGCCTCATCGCCGGGATCACCTTTGAGTTCTAGAGACATTGAGGGGTGTTCGTTTAAATTCACTGGGAGCGCAGTGAGTTATGTTACTTTAGCAGATGGTACCATCTCAAGATATATTGATTGTATTGTTGATTGCTATCATTGTTGTATCGTTATTCCTGTGTGATTTTTAATATATCATTTGTTTGTTGATAACCATTGGTGTGGTTTCAATATTGATTTTGACACGGAATAACATATTTTTCTGCCGTGGCTCCTCTCGGGGTTCAGAGGTATACCGAGACCAGGAGGTCGGGGAGGAACACGTAACAGTATCACGGTCTGCACCGGTGTAGTTGGTTACCTTTATATCCCTGTGCACAATTTCCTGGGAATGCATGTACTCAACAAAAACAGCAACAGCAAACGTTAAATGAACGACACAAGAACTCCAACATTTATTTTCAGAGCTAAGCACCACACAATACACTCCACGACAGCACACGTCTCACTTGCACCATGCATCCACCTGCATCGACACCTCATTGAGCCCTACGGGGCCAAGCCTGTTTACATGAAGGTGAGGAACGAGTCACCAACATGCACCAACTGCTTCCTTTATGTCCCCTTTTATATATAATTCCCCCGGATTAACGTGGCGCCTACCTGTATTTTATTTAAAGCCGGTTGTACAAGGGGTTTCATTGAATGCTAAGGATAGGATTGTTTCTTATGTCACACTGCATTCTCTTGTAAATACATGCCTGTTTAATGCAAGATTTCTTGTTTCCAAACCTGCTCGATTCTCTCTTTCCTTCATTGGTTAGACGTAGCATACAATAAATGGAAGGGAGGTTGTGCCCCACTGATTCACTATGCTAGTCCAGCCGGAATCCCACCTACAGTTTCGCTCAGCCATATGTAATAAAAAGATAAAGGTGGAACCGAGAGCATAGTCACTATCTGACGTAACTAATTAGTCACCGAGAAAGTAAAGTGAAAGTTAGCCGCAGGGACTCTGCCAGATTTTAATCACCTTAGATGGCGGGGTTGTCCATGACTTGTCGGCTTCAGGGTCTTACGTCAGGAAGCCTTATGAGAGAAGCCACCCCATACCAGGAGATGTACCCATAACAGATGTTTGTTCATCCATTGGTGATGTTTCTGCCCCTCCTCCACAATATTCTCATCTCCATACACTCCAACACCACCCCAACACTACCTCAACACCCAACACCTTCTCTGTGATAAGTACAGTCACATGAAAAAGTAAGTACACCCCATGTAAAGTTTTGACTTTTTCAACATATTTCAACATACAGCTATTTGATATTCATTTCAACAATATTGAAAGATAAAGGTGATATAATATAACAAATATCATGAAACATTTACATTTTGTAGTCCATTGTATAATTTAAATAAACATAAATGCAAATTTAGCATGTGGAAAAAGTAAGTACACCCTTACATTTATCACTACTTCAAATATTTTAACCCTGGTGTTGGCTTAGCGGTTAGGGTGCCGGCTTGGGATCCTAGGATCCTGGGTTCGAATCCTGGTCGATCGCTGAATTAACGCCAGGGGGGTTGACTCAGCCTGTCATCCTTCCGAGGTCGGCAAATTGAGTACCAGCTTGCTGGGATGAATGATCCCGGTGTGTACCCCGGTTTAGAATAGGTACACCATATCCCTGCACATCGTAAGAGGCAACTAAGGGTTGGCGTCAGGAAGGGCATCCGGCCATAAAAACATTGCCTCAAACAGGGAACCATGATTGTCATGGGGCCCGCAAGGCTAACCCCCACTCTAGCGGGGAAAATGGCCTTAAAACGATCATTCATCCATTCATTCATTCAAATACCTAAAATTAGAATCAGGTGCACCAGCTCAGGTGCAAATGATTAGAACATCATTAGAGAGGATCTTGGAGGAACCTGTCTTATTTAAACCTCAGACATTTAGTTTGGTTTGCTCTTTGTTGTTGAAGTGTGCGGCGTCACCATGCCTAGATCAAAAGAGCTCTCTGAGGCCTTTATAAAGAAGGTTATGGATGCCTACGAGTCTGGGAAGGGATTTACAAAGATCTCCAAACAATTTGAAATCAATCATTCGACTGTCCGGAAGATCATCTACAAGTGGAGAAGATTCCAAACAACTGCCAACTTGTTCAGGCCAGGCCGCTCCAGCAAGTTCAGCCCGAGAGCAGACCGCAAGATGCTGAAAGAAGGCTCGAAGAACACCAGAATGTCATTACGGGACCTACAGATAGCTCTTGCCACTGTTGATGTCAAAGTGCATGAGTCTACCCTTAGAAAGTGGCTGCACAAATTTGATCGACATGGGAGGTGTGCCAGGAGGAAACCTTTGCTGTCCAGAAAGAACATCAGGGCAAGACTAAAGTTTGCCAATGAACACCTAGACAAAGACCAGCACTTCTGGCACAATGTGCTCTGGACAGATGAGTCAAAGGTAGAGCTACTTGGCCACAGTACCAGAAGACATGTTTGGCGAAAACCAAAGACAACATTTGACCACAATAACCTGATACCAACTGTAAAGCATGGTGGTGGAAAACGTATGGTTTGGGGCAGCTTTGCTGCATCAGGGCCTAGGCAGCTCACCATCATAGAATCCACTATGAATTCTTCATTGTACCAGAGGGTGCTTGAGGATAATGTGAGGCCATCTGTCGGAAAGTTGAAGCTCAACCGAAGGTGGACCTTGCAACAGGACAACGACCCTAAACATACCAATAAATCCACCAAGGAATGGCTGAAAAGAAAGAAATGGAGGGTTCTGGAATGGCCAAGTCAAAGCCCCGATCTAAATCCCATCGAGATGTTGTGGGGGGATTTGAAACGAGCTGTGCATGCAGGAAACCCCTCAAACATCGCACAGCTGAAAGAATTCTGCATGGAGGAGTGGGCAAAATTTTCTCCCAGTCGATGTCAGAGACTGGTAGACAGTTATAAGAAATGCCTACTTGAAGTTGTTTCTGCCAAAGGGGGCAATACCACCTATTGGAGCCAAGGGTGGACTTACTTTTTCCACATACGAAATTTGCATTTATGTTTGTTTAAATTATACAATGGACTACAAAATGTAAATGTTTCATGATATTTGTTATATTATATCACCTTTACCTATCAATATTGTTGAAATGAAGATCAAATTGCTGTATGTTGAAATATGTTGAAAAAGTCAAAACTTTACATGGGGTGTACTTACTTTTTCACGTGACTGTACATGAAATCTTTACTTTAATTAATGTGGTGTTTATTGAGAGCAGGCATTATGGGAGAAATGGCCTCCTCAAAGTTCCTTGTATTGGTTGACAGTATTGGTGGTATTATTCTGATATACGTAATATTGCACAAAGCTGTTGTTGCGTCGTTTGTTATGGATCAAATATATGCAAACGAAGATTATATTTTAATATGTCTGGTTGAAGTGGTATTCCATGTATTGCATCCCTCTCCTCAGATCAGGTATCTCCTGACGCTTGTCATTTGCACTTCTCGATGGACATTCTTACAACCTTAAACATCATCTTCTTCTTCAGCAACCTCTGCCATATATTGGGGTCTGGCAGTGGGAACAGTTGTGGCCCAGTGTCTTTCACAAAGTGGTTGACCAATCCTTTTGTTGACTGGCAAGAATTTGTAATTTGCTCAGGGTACCCGCAATAACTTGCCAACTCTGTGCAAGAGACGTAATGGCATCTAACATCCACCAACACGCCCAGCACTGGCAGATGGTCCTCTAACTTCACGTCCTTTACTGGGACGATACACACATCGATGCCTCGCCGTTCATGCAAAAAACCAGGATGGCCGTTTCTATCTGGCAAGATTCCAACCCAGGCTAAACTACTCAGGGTAAGCACCTCAAAGCAATCCCTCAGCCCAGAAATCTCCAACCAATACAACAACACAACAACATGCATTTTAAAGGCCATTTTCCCTCCTAGAGCGGGAGTTAGCCTTGCGGTCCCCATGACAATCTTCTCCATTTTACCCTATTTTCTGCATCTCTCCTTGTTAACCCCCTTGCCCGCATTTCTTCTTCCACCATCTTTAGCCAAGTCTCTCTCGGTCTTCCCCGTCCTCTACTTCCTTCTACATTCATTTCCATCACTCTTCTCAACCAGTCACTTTCATCCTTCCTCAACACATGACCAAACCATCTCAACCTGTTCCTCTTCACAGCATCAATCACAGGCTCTATTCCCATCATCTTTCGCAATTCATCATTTGTCTTCCTCTCTCTCAACAATACTCCGCACATCCGTCGAACCATTCACATTTCCACCCTTTCCAACCTTCGTTGCTGCTCTACGTTCATTACCCAAGTCTCGCTCCCATAAATCATAATACTTCTCACACATGCAGCATACACCTCTCCCTTCAGCTTCAACGACACTCCCCTCATCATCAGCACGCCACTCAGTTCCCGAAACTTCTTCCATGCACATCTCACTCTAGCAACCGTTGCCGAGTCTGATCCACCTTCTCCATTCAGCATGTCTCCGAGGTAGCAAAATGTTTTCACACCTTCCAGCTTCACGCCGTCTCCAAGATCCAACAACATTTCCTCCATCTGCAGCTCCCTCTGTGCACAACTTCCATTTGAATGTAGCTGCCACACTGGTTAATGACCCTCTCAGCCCACTACATTTTTGATGAACCCACTCAGCGCACATTGTACATTGAATGGAGTTCACTCCGACACCCTTCCTACACACAGCACAGGGCCACTTCCCAGTTCTTTCCACCTCACCACATGCTTTAGCACTTGCCATCACCTTCATCTTTCCTTTATTCACCTTCAGACCTTTTGTCTCTATGCATTCCTTCCACTTGTTCATCTTTTCCTTCAGTCCATCCACACTTTCCGCAATCAACACCAGATCATCTGCATACAACAACTCCCATGGTAAACCCTCCTTTACGTTCTGAGCCAGCACCTCCATCACAGCTACAAATAGTAGTGGACTTAGTACCGACCCCTGGTGCACTCCCACCTTCACCTCAAACTCACCACTGTTCCCGTCCTTCGTCCTTACAGCTGTGCGCGCTCTTTTGTACATTGCCATCACTACTCTGATCAACCATTCCTCCACTCCTAACTTCCTCAATGCCCATCTCAATACTTTGCATGGAACCCTATCGAATGCTTTCTCCAGATCAACAAACCCAAGAAACAACTTCTTCCTCTTCTCCATGTACTTCTCCTGCAACTGCCTCACAATGAAAAGCGCGTCTGTCGTTCCTCTTCCTGGCATAAATCCAAACTGCATTTCGTCGATCTTCACTTTCTTCCATATCCTCCTCTCCAACACCCTTTCCAATACCTTCATTCCATGCTCCAATAACGTTATCGCTCGGTACGAGCCACACTCCAGAGGGTCACCTTTCCCCTTGTATAGAGGGACGAGGGTACTCAGTTCCCAATCCACTGGAATGCGGCCTTCTTTCACCACCAGATTACAGATCTCTGTCATTCTCTTCACACCCCAACTTCCTGCTGCCTTCAACATATCTCCCACAACTCCCGTCGGGCCTCCCGCTTTTCTACCCTTCATTGCTTTTATCGCCATTTTAAAATGCATGTTGTGTTGTTGTATTGCTTTTATCGCTTCCTCAACTTCCTTCTGTTATCTTCTCTGCCGGTCCTAAAACTGGGTTACTCTCTATGTTGCCATTCCATTCATTCTCTGTATTCAACAGCATTTCCATATATCTTTTCCATCTTCCTTTAATTCCATCTGGGTCGACAACGATTTGTCCCACTTCATCCTTCAAGCAACTCACCCCCATCACATCACACCTCTCTTTCGCTATCTGCTTTGCAATCCTGAATACTGCGTTCTGACCCTCTTCCGAATCCAAGCGTTCTCCGAACATTTTCCTACATGCCTCCTGCGCCTTTGCTACCTCTTTCTTTGCAGCCTTCCTGGCTGCCTTATAACTTTCATGCTCTGCTGTTTCTGCTCCCGTACCCTTCGCCTTCTGCCACTCCTTGAACTTCTTCCTCTTCTCGTCAATCCTCTTTCCAACTTCATCATCTCACCACCATGTTTCCGAGTGCCTCGGTGGTCCTTTTGTCCATCCACATACCTCACCAACGGCTCCCAACACACTAGCTTTCATTGACATCCAACCACTTTCAAGCTCAACCACATCATCCTTGACCCTACTCAGCCTCTCTTTAATGCCTCCCTTACTGTCACCACTTTCAACCTCCACACCTTCATTCTCGGTTGGTACTTCACCCGCCGAGCTCTCTTCGCACCTTTCACCCTTATGTCACACACAACCAAGTGGTGCTGTTTTTTTTTTGTTTTTTGTTTGTTTGTATACAAGATCGAGGCTCGTGAAAGAGCGAACATGAATCACACAGAAAGACAAACAGACACAAAAACAAATAACATCGGGAGCGGTAGACAAGATGGGGAGAGAGGGTGAAGGACACAAACACAACATTTGAAAGCAGGGACCGAGAGACATGGAGACATCGAGAGATCTGTGGGAGGGAGAGGGCTTTGGGGGGGAGGCATGTGAAGGGGTGCGGGGGGGTGGGAGAGGTATAAACATATGGACACTGCCAGGATTTCCAGGAAAGAAGTTGGAATTTCAAACAAGGTGGATCTGGGGTGAATTAGTGGGGGTAGAAAAGATCAAGGTTTTGGATGGGGGAAGATAAGAGATGGTGGTGAACAGCTTTTTTAAAGACCTGGAGGGAGGAGAGGGATTGAAGGGAGTGTGGGAGTTTGTTCCAGAGGCGGGAGAAAAGAGGAATGAAAGAGCGAAGGTGAGCAGAGAGCCGAGATTTCGGCAGTTTAACCATCAGAGGGTTGCTGGCAGATCTTGTGCGACCTGTAGGAATATTTGGGGGACAGAGCACAGAGAGAGCTGGGGGAGCAAGGCCGGAGAGGAGTCGGTAGAAGACAGAAAGACCCCCTACCTGCCTGCGGTGAGTGAGTGAAAGGCCCTCAGAGATAGCTTCATCGCGGGAGATTCCAATGATTTTGAAAGCTTTGGATTCAACAGCGTGAAGCCGAGCCAGGTGGGAGGCAGGAGCACCAGCCCAGAGGGGAGAACAGTATTCCATTGAGCTGCGGATGAAAGCCTTGTATGTTGTGAGGAGCTCAGGTGTGCCGAGGAAGGACTTCGCACGACGGAGGATGCCCAGTCGGCGACTGGCTTTGGAGGCCAGCTTGGAAATGTGGTTTTCCCAAGAAAGATCATGGCAGATAGTGAGACCCAAAAGCTTGAGCGACAGAACTTCTTGGAGAGGATTGTTGAGAAAGTAGATGGGAGGGTTGTCCAGTCGATCTTTTCGGAGAGACATAGTAAGAGAGTGAGATTTGTCAGGATTGAAAGACATGTTCCACTTGTTTGACCAGTCTGTGATTTTGTCCAGGTCTTCAGAGAGTGAGGAGGCTGCAGACTGCCGATCTGAGGGAAGAGGAATGGAGCGGCAGAGAGTGGAGTCATCAGCAAAGAGATAGAGAGGATTTTCCAGAGAGTCGGAGAGATCATTGATAAAGACCAGAAAAAGCACAGGGCCCAGCACACTTCCTTGGGGAACTCCAGCCTGAACAGGAAGGGGAGATGAGAGAAATCCATTCAGGGCCACACGTTGACTACGACCAGAGAGGAAGTCCGCAAGCCATGCATGGAGATTTCCCTGGATACCATAGGAGGAGAGTTTGGTGAGCAGAGCTTGGTGCCAGACCGTATCAAAGGCCCATGATATGTCAAGGGAGACAGGTCTGATTTCCTGTTTGGCATTGAGGACCTCCATCCATTGTTGAGACAGCAGAAGCAGCATGTCCAGAGTAGAGTGACCTGGTCTGAAACCAAATTGATGGTCAGAGATCAAGCCATTGGAGAAGAGGAAAGATTTCATATCCGAAGCAATGATGGATTCCATGACTTTGCTGATAATTGGGAGCAGGCTGATTGGTCTGTAGTTGCAAGGATCTGTTTTTGCACCTTTTTTGTGTAAAGCGGTAATGTTTGCCGATTTCCAGGATGCTGGCAGATGACCTTGAGCAAAAGATAGGGTGAAAAGAACAGAGAGAGGGTGAGATAGAGCGGCAGAGCAGGATTTTAGGACCCGTGGGGCTGATGCCATCTGGTCCAGTTGCAGAATCAGAGTCGAGGTTTGAGAAAAACTCCTCCACCTTGTCAGGAGAGAAGGTCACAGAGTCCAGGAGCAGTTTGGTTCGACTGGGAAAGGTGGGAACAGAGAGAGATGGGTTTGGGACTAAGGATTTTGAGGCAAACACAGAGTTGAGGCATTCGGCTTTGTCGCGTGCGATGTCAACTGTGTGGCCATTTGAGGTAAGGGAGGGGATGGAGGGGGAACAAACACCAGAAACGGATTTGACCAGACGCCACCAGGATTTGGAGGAAGGAGACAGGTTTGAGAGTTCATTCTTGAGTGAGGAGATCCCCATCCCCCATCAATGTTTCCAGGACACTCGCTGCCAACCATAGGAGAACTAACGGCTTGAACACGGCTCCATATATGGTGTTTATAATAGCGGACATGGATTTGTCCCCTCCATATGAGGTGTTTATAATAGCGGACATGTATTTGTCTCCCCCCCCCCCATTAAGGAAATCTCTCTCGTGTTCAGGCTGTTGATGCTCCTATGGTTGGCAGCGAGTGTCCTGGAAACATTGATGGAAAGAGAGTGGCAATCATATGTGGGAAAATTGCATGCTCAGTCAGGGTCACCCAGATAGCTCAGATGGCAGAGCACTGGTACGGGTTTCCAGAGGACCTGGGTTCGATTCCCGGTCTGGGAACGTAATTTTCCCACATATATCTATTTAAATGTTAGCTCCTTGTACATTTGTTGCAATATATATGTTGGAACCCATCCGTGGATCGGTCCCATCGGCCGATGGGTCTGACCCATTTGCGGATCCGCACTTATCTAACTTTACTCTGATCAAGCTTAAAATCATAAATTTCTAGTTAGCAAGAACATGAAGAACAGCAATGATTATGAATATGATTGAATGCATGAATGAATGCAGGAATGCAAGAATGAATGCATGAATGAATGCATGGAATGACTAAGTAATTAATAATTACTAATTACTAAGAACTAATAATTACGAAGTAATTTAAGAATTGTAGAGGGGACATGGAGAGTTTAGTTAGTTGTTAACAAAGGGTGTGTGCATAGTGTAAAGGGACGACGAGGGAAGCACGAGCTATAGGGGAAGTCAGGTAACGAGATGATGCTGTGTGTGTGAGTATAAATTGAATTGTGTTTGTTGTGAAAATAATTGTTTGAGTAGTACGAGTGGAATGCATGGTGCGAAGGATTGAATTGGGGGGGGGGTGGACCCCATTGTCATTTCTCGTGCATCCACAGATGGGTCGCCCATCGGCCGATGGGCGACCCATCTGTGGATCCGCAAACGGGTCAGACCCATCGGCCGATGGGACCGAACCACAGATGGGTTCCAACAGATATACTCAACATCAAAATAAACGTATCAAATCTTTGGAACGACACTCATTGAAATCCTCCACGCCAAAATAAATAAAAATTTGAACACAGAGGTAAAGTTCAGCTATCTTTACGAAACACGTCAATAAACAAGAGGTTGCCTCAATCACAAAAAACAAAAAGCATGAACATCACAAGGGGTGGTGTAACAAGTCACAGCACTGCAACACAAAGGCACGCACCTGAATACAGTCAAAACAAAATGACACAGGAATGGAAAAAGACCAGAAAGACCAGAAAAAGCACAGGGCCCAGAACACTACCTTGGGGAACTCCAGCCTGAACAGGAAGAGGAGATGAGAGAAACCAATTCAGGGCCACACGTTGACTACGACCAGAGAGGAAGTCCGCCAGCCATGCGTGGAGATTTCCATGGATACCAAAGGAGGAGAGTTTGGAGAGCAGAGCAGGGTGCCAGACCGTATCGAAGGCACGTGAAATGTCAAGGGAGACAGCTCTAATTTCCTGTTTGGTGTTGAGGACCTCCATCCATTGTTGAGAAAGCAGAAGCAGCATGTCCAGAGTAGAGTGACCAGGTCTGAAACCAAATTGATGATCAGAGATCAAGCCATTGGAGAAGAGGAAAGATTTAATATCTGAAGCAATGATGGATTCCATGACTTTGCTGATAATTGGGAGAAGGCTGATTGGTCTGTAGTTGCTGGGATCTGTTTTTGCACCTTTTTTGTGCAAAGCGGTGATGTTGGCTGATTTCCAAGCAGATGGCAGATGACCTTGAGCAAAAGAGAGGGTGAAGAGAACAGAAAGAGGGAGTGAAAGTGCAGAAGAACATGATTTTAGGACCCGTGGGCTGATGCCGTCAGGACCAGTTGCAGAATCAGAGTCGAGGGTTGACAGAAACTTTTCCACCTTGTCAGGAGGAAAGGACACAGAGTCCAGGAGCAGCTGGGTACGACTGGGTACGGTGGGTACAGAGAGGGATGGGTTTGGGACACAAGATTTAGAGGCAAACACAGAGTTGAGGCATTCAGCTTTTTCACGTGCGGAGTCAGCCGTTAAGCCGTTTGAGGTGAGGGAGGGGATGGAGGGGGAACAAACACCAGAAACAGATTTGACCAGACGCCACCAGGATTTGGAAGAGGGAGACATATAAGAGAGTTCGGTCTTGAGAATGGTGAGATATTGTTTCCTGGCTCTCCTGAGGGTGGACACACACTTGTTTCGGGCTTTGTGAAAGGAAATGAGATTTCCTTCCGTTGGATTTGCTTTCCAGGAGACGAAAGCAAGTTGTTTCAGGGCAACAGCCTTACCACAAGATTCCGTGTACCATGGACGGGAGGAAGGGTATGACAACTGAAGACGAGATGGTATAAATCTGTGCATGAGAGAGAGCAATTTACTTTGAAAGAATTCCCAGGATGAGTTGATGTCAGAGGCGGTAGAGATGGGAGACCAGTCCAGATGATTGATGGCTGCTTGAAGACCGTGCCAGTTGGCCTGAGTGAAATGCCAGACTCGTCGACGCTGAGGAGGCTCTCTGAGAATGGTCAGAGAGATGTCCACTTTGACAAGCACATGATCAGATGAGCCGATTGGAGCAGAAGAAGAGCAGCAGACATTTTCAGGGAAGTTTGTCATAACCAAATCCAGAAGAGAAGATGCTCCGTTGACTGAGATCCGGGTCGGGAAATTGACAGATTGTGTCAGTCCCAGTGAGTCGCAGAAGTCCTTTGCTGAAGAGCCATGGCTGGTGAGAGAGGTACCCACACCCAGCCAACTGGCATGGTGACAATTGAAATCACCACATATGAGGAAGAGAGAGAGTTGGGATGGGTAGATAGAAGTTGGTCCATATTATCAGACAGTGAGATGTAGATGGAGTCATCGCTGATTGGTGGACGGTACAACACACATATGAACAAAAGGTGGGAGCGAAGGGGAAGCCGTAGCCAAAGGTATTCCTGGGGGTGAGGTGGAGAGAGGGCAGTGGAGGGCGAGTGAGGAAGAGAGTTTTTTATAAAGATAGCAACCCCACCTCCAGGACGAGGCTCAGGTCTATCATACCGGAGGAGGGAGTAACCTGGGAGAGATACCAAGGCATCAGAGACATCATGAAGGAGGAAAGTTTCTGTTAAGCAGATCACATCTGGTTTGTCAGAAGCAACCTGTATGGAGAGGTCAGTCAAGTTTGAGCGAAGGCCCCGGATGTTTGAGGTCCATACCGTTAATGAAGAGGAAGGGGGAGCATCGGGTCCAGAACAGGGGGGGGGGAGGGGTAGGGTAAGATGTGGAAGAGGAGGAAGAGGTAGGGAGAGCTGTTGAAGGTGTGTCAGAGATTTCAGAATAGCTTGGAGAAAGGGAAGAATGGGGCGGACAAAAGGTTTGATGGAGATTGGGTGAGGCACAGTGAGGTGTTATTTGAGGAGGGGGAAGAGCAAGGCAGAAGGTTTGGGGAGATGAAGGTGAAAGTTGGAAGGAGGAAGAAGCAGGGAGGATGCTTTGAGGAGGAGGGGTGAGAGGGGAGTCTCGGAGGGGAGGAGCGAGGGAGAGTCTCAGAGGGGAGGGGTGTGGGGGGAGTTTAGGAGGGAGGGGAGGGAAGGGGCAAGGGGGGAGATTTGAAAGGGATGGGTGATGGGGAGGATTTGGAGGGGAGGGGTGAGATTGGATTTTGAAAAGTGTACGATTCATGGGAAACGAACATTTTTTGCAAAATGAGTTTGAGACCTTCAAGTCAAAAATACGTTTGAGGACACTGGAGGAGAGATGGAGTTCTGGATAGTTTAGGGAATGTAGAAAGGAGGAACTGTAAGAGATGGTATTATATATATTTTTTGGAATGAATAGATTTGGTGAGCAAGACGAAAGCATCCTTTTGTAGGAAAAGAAGAAAAGGGTGTTATAATATATGAGAGAAAATAGTTGTTCAGGGGAGAGATTATACATTTCTAACCGCGTGATCGCGACCGAAGAACGAACGAACAAAAAGAACAAATAAACGAATAAGACCTGGGAAGGAAATATTTTTTTGGGGTTTTTTTTTTTTTTTGTGAGTACAGATATTAAACAAGGAGGTACGGGGTGAACGACTGGGACGAAACAGTGAACGAAAATAATTTCAGCGCATTCGACGAATCGCTGAGAGAAAAACAAACCACAAGGTCGGAGACGGTACGGTAGTCCAAGCCTACGAGTACAAGGCCACAGAATACTCGATACCATTAACCGACGATTGTGTATACATGTACGAAAAATTAGCACCGAAAATTTTCCAAAAGATACGCTATAGGTACATACACCGAAAGATAGATACAGTCTCGACAAAAACACGATTGAGAAATATCACTTAGCTTCGAAAGCGTGAGCGCATGGAGCAGCTTCGAAAAGACGTGACCTCGCCGTGATCTCACGAGACATCAATCTCACCCCCATCACGAGTGAAACCGAGTGCGAGCGAGAATGCACGTCGGGGTGTACGGAGTGTGACACGAGGAGTGAGTTGGTGGTGGAGCGGGTGCGAGAATGCACGCTTGGAATGGTCGAGGGTGTGCGAGGAAGCACACCTGAGTTAGTGGTAGCGCGGGTGTGGGAGAGCCCATGTGAGCGCGTTAGTGGGTGGATGCAAGAGTGCACGCCCATGGTGAGTGTTACGGAGGACGTAACGGAGGAGAGGTGTGGACCGAGGTGTGCGCGAGAGGTGTGGTGTGTAACAGGGAGAGCGTTGGTGGAATGTACGAACGGCGTTGGAACGCCGGGTTTTGTGAGGGTGAAAGGGGTAGCGTATGCGTGTGAGCATGCAAGTGAAGCATCGACGGTAACCGGGTTAGCGGTTAGGGCGACGGATAGCCGTTGCGAGCACTCGGGGCGCGGTGTGCTTTGTTGGATGCGAGGCCCGGCGCGGATCGATGCTGCGTCGCTTCTCTTCGAAGCGTCGTTGCCGATTCGGGCTTGGCCCCGCCCTGCACGGTCGAGTCCGGGCCTTGGCGGGCGAGGCGACCGGTCCGGTTCAAGGGCGAGTGGGAGGAAGCGGAACGGTGCCCCCTCGTGGGGACGGGGTTCCGACCGGGGGAGATTGAGCCATCGGGCCCGGGACCGCAAGGTGCCGCGCCGAGATGGTGCGTGGAGCCTCGGCCCAACCAAACCACCTCTCTTGAACCGAAAGCCGGACGGATTCAACCTGCAGGTGACCAAACCACCCGAATTCATTGCTCGGCTTTACGAACCGAGTTTAATGATGTCACGACGCACCGAGGCTAGGATATAGCGGACTGTGATGATGATGATGATAGTGATAGTGATTTGATACGAAATTTAGAATAGTGGGTAGAATTGGCAGTAATTGGCAAATTTTTGATTTGTGGAAATTGGACGAGCAAAATTGATAATGGGACCGCCCCCGCTGTGGTGGGATGGCAACTCTGTCATCCCTCACAGAAGGGGGGGGCAAAGGAGCACTAGATTATGGGGTGTATGGCAGTGAAAACTAGCCCGGGTGGGTTAGGATATTGTGTGTAGGGATCTAGCGAAGATGACATTAGGTAACGTTAAGGTTTAGTTAGTGACTGATACCTGTAGTGGGGACGCAGGTAGTTTAGTGTGGATGATAATGAGGTGGGAGCGCAATAGTTTAAAGGGGCGACTGGGAAGCGCAAGTTTCAGAGGGGAGTAGTTAGGTGAGATGATGCCGTGTGTTTGAGGATTCAACAGGTATGAGGAACAGGTGTGATTGCACAGGTGTGCAACTGAACAGGTGTATGGAGCAGTGTATGAGGGAGTAGTGGTGATTGCGTGTTGTGTTGACCAAATGGTCCAGGAAGAGGAGGAGGGTGCAGGTGGCACCAGGGGTGAGTGCACAGGTGTGCACCAACAGGTGAATGGAATAAATGGTTGTGTGGAATACATGGAGTGTGGAGTATATGGGGTATTGGAATGGATGGTCGTGGAGTGAGTATGGTGGAAATTATGGAGTGGAGTGGATGGTGCGAAGGTGTGAATGGGGGAAGAGTGGACCCCCATCACGAATACCCGGGGCGGGTAGTGTAAGTGTTAGGTAGAGGGTATAGGTAAATTGTGGTTGGATATTGCCATCTGTGGTGCGAGGTGAAAGAATGGTATTTGGATGGGTGCATTAGTGTTGTGGAAATGGCTGGGCGTGTAGCCTGTTAGTGTGTGTAGTTGGTGGGGCACTCCACCACTGTGAGGATGTCGGCCAGGTGAGGCCGCAGGTGGGCTCTGGGAGCCGGTAGTTGTTGTGGATGGGGCCCGAGGATCCGGAGGACGGACCCGGGTAGCCCAGTGCCAGAGGGCACCAAGGGGTGACAGAGCCAGGAGGGGCCTTCCCCAGTAGATAGGTTAGGTCAAGGAGCTGGTAAGCTCGGATGGCAACTACAGTGGTGGAGGTGTGCAGGTGGGTAGACCTGCTGGGAGAGCTACACGTCACAGCCCAGAAATTGTGCAAGGGCACCGGGAGATGAATCGGGGGAGTGAGACCCCAAATTGAGAAGCACCACAGTTTGGTCAATGGGAAATTGGTTTTTAGAACCCATAGTGTAAGTGGCCAATGGATTGGCAGGGAAAGACCCCGGGTAGTGTAAAGTGTGTTAAAGTCATTTAGAGGATAGATAGGATGAAGGATCTCCTCGCACCATCTGCATCCACTCACCTGAGGTGACAGGTACTCCACACCATGCCATGTTTAATTATTTTTTATTGTGCAAATGTTTGGATTGTGAGACGCATCATGATGTGGGTGTGACATTGTGCTTTGTGTTCCATCTCTTCCTCCGTATGAGGATTGATGATGAATTTGGTGATGGCAAATTTTGGCTAGAGGGATTGTGGAGACGAATTTGGTGTAGAAGAAATATGGGGAAGACGTGACAGTAGTGACGAATTTGTAAATGTGTAGATTTTGTAAATATGGGGTAAGGGCAAGGGTAGTGTAGGTGACAGGGGGGGTGACGTACGGTAGGGACGAGCTTTCTCATTTCGCTCTCCGTACGCATTTCGCCTTGCATTGCCTTATTGATGTGTACCCTTGTGACCTTACCCCTCACTCATTTGTCTTCCCCCTTTTGTCTCCCACATGACCTGTGCGCCATTGGGCGCCTAGGGGAGCATGCGTGAGTCCTCCATTGTGCGCCCGGGATTCCCAGAACCAGCTGTCTGCATCGATGCACCACATTATGGACCACATGTCAGTGGCCGAGCACCACTTATGGACCCCATGGGTTGGGGCATGGCCCCTCTGCTGGAACCGGCCATGAGGGCCCGGAATCTTGCTGGCGGACCTTGGCCACAGGGCACCGATGCCCCACAGGTGAACCATACATAGTCGGCCCCTGGGGGCCATAAATAAATACAAATGGACACGTTGGGTGCAAGTTTAATACAAATAGGCCGCCAGTAAGAAAATGAGAGAGAATGACAACAACTGGAAGACATAATAATAGCCAGCAGAGGGAGCCGAAGAGCAAGAGATCACCTGCAGGGTTAGGGGTTGTTGGTTTTATTTTCTTGAACAATGGTGACTGCACCAATTGGTGCTTGGGTGTGTATTGGTGCGTTTTTGGGTGCTTTAATGGTGCATTGATGCAGAGCAGACTGTCTCCCCCCCCAGAAAGAACAATTACAGGTCCTGGGTTAGTCTTGTAAATAAAAGCAGAGTCATTGTAAATAATGCTCCCCACCGTCAATGTATAGTTTGAAGACCATTCCGCAATTCGGTTAACTGTGGGCATAAGTCTGTTAGGCAGGGTGCAATGGAGCAGCGGGACACATTTATTTATGTTTTAAAAACTGTCGCACTCAGGGTCAGGTTAAAAGTAGAGGGAACTACACCTACGTGTCACACTAAATAAAAGTTGTAGGCCCGGGCCGTGCCTAAGCGGAGGAGGGTGCAGTGTTGCGGATATGGGGACTATTTTTTTTTGATTGTGTGCTTTATTATAATTATTATTGTTATTCTGCGCCTCCTGCCTCCGGAGCTGTGTAAAGGTCAAAGGGCGTCCCATAATTAGTCCACAAGCATACACGTCTGCCAATCATAGAATACCCCTGTTCGATAGTTATATCTTATTCTGTGTTTTAGGGTAAGGCTGTGTCTCCCATTAATAGAAGTACTCCATTGCACCAAGTGAAAGAGATAGATTCCCTTCATTCCCACTCCCAAAACTTCCATTCCCCCTTTTCATCAATTGCCATTCGCATTGCCAACTGCATTTTGGGCGGTTTTCTCTTTATCCACCATTGGCCACGAGGCAGGTTTGGGGAAGAAAGGCGGGTCCCCACCTCGTCATAGAGGGGAGGAGTGAACCAGCCCTTGCCGACCAACCCAGAACGAGGGGTTGGCTTTAGAGGGTGGAGAGAGAACGTTTTGGGGAGGTTCGCAAAAGGGTCAAGGGTGGGGCTTATATAACCCGAGGCAGAGGCCCCCAGAGAGAGTCGAGGAGGGAGGAGATCAGAAGACAGAAAGGCCTTGAGTTGGACTAAGCAAGAGAGGAAGTTGTTGGACTGGGTGGGACTAAGAAAGAGAGAGAAAGAGTCCTGAAGCTTGTGAGGGAAGGAGAGAGAACCCGTCACACCAACCCCCCACCAGCCGCGTTGGCTCCACCAAGCGTTCACCTCCACCAAGGCTCCACCAAGCTCCGCGTTGGCGCCACCAAGTGTTCACCTCCACCAAGGCTCCACCAAGCTCCGCATTGGCTCCACCAAGCGTTCACCTCCACCAAGGCTCCACCAAGCTCCGCGTTGGCTCCACCAAGCGTTCACCTCCACCAAGGCTCCACCAAGCTCCGCGTTGGCTCCACCAAGCGTTCACCTCCACCAAGGCTCCACCAAGCTCCGCGTTGGCTCCACCAAGCGTTCACCTCCACCAAAGCTCCAGCCAGCTCCGTGCCTTCCTCCCCCTCCAGCCATCCACCTCCTGCCATTCCTGTCATCATTCCCCGTGTGAGTCTGTCTTTTGTTTGTTCTGTCCTGGGTTAATTAAGACTGTAGGTAAGCTAGTATTTGCACTGTGTCACCTGCGTCTTATGTGTTGTAAATAAACGTGACCGCTTTCTTTTTGCTTATGTGTGTAAATAGTAAATAAATTTAGTTGTATTTCCAAACCTTTCTTTGCCTTCGTCTTCCTCTTTGCATTCGTCGTTTTAGTCTTTTCCCTCAGAGCAGCCGCGGTGCGATCCGGCCAACGTTTGGGTGGAATCGGGTTCTAATCGGGGAATAACTGTTCGGTCGCGGCAATACCAACCGCTCGGTAAAATAACATCTTTAACCGCATCCGCAACAATATTTTCAGAAGTTTACCGCCATTGATATTTTTACACCACCTTATTTAACACGTTGAATTCGTTATTTGTGCCTGGTGCCTGTTTTTTTTTTTTATGACGTCACAAAAACAAGAAGTTTCATGTTTGCAATGATTTTCAATTTCATCCTCCTGGCAGACACGCAGACAGACTAAAACAATTATCTTACTCCTCTGTGCGCTCGGGACAAGATTCCGTACCAATTTCAGAGTCAAACTAGATGGTATTCATGGAATACTTACCCTGCGCAGTCAACTTGGTGTGAGCGAACTCTTCTGTTTTAGAACGTTTCTTTTTTTTTGATCCAATATGGCTGCCAGACCACATGAGCGATGGCATCATCAATGTATATTCTCCAAATAATTGTTGCATAGATCATGCTCAATAAATTACAAACTGATCAGACTAAGCGTTGTCCATGTCCAATTATGACGTCATAATTATGGCACCAATGACATCATCGTTAACACCTATTCCCCACATGGAGTTATTTACAATGAGCTACGTTTCAATTTTTTTCCATGGAGCGGTCTTGGAGATAGAGGTGCAACGTTTTTCGGTTTTTCCAAGATGGCGCCTGTAACACATGACCGATGACGTTATGATTATCATTAAAATATTCTAAAGGAGGAGGTGCTCTTATAGTTTTTTTCTTTTTAATAAATTTGCAAAACTTTCTGAAATTCCTGTTTTCTCTGTCATTATGGGGTAATGAGTGTAGATTGATGAGGGAAAAAATGAATTTAAACGATTTTAGCATAAGGTTGCAACCTAACAAAATGTGAAAAAGTGAAGGGGTCTGAATACTTTCTGAATGCACTGTACGTAACTTCGCGAGCGCAGGGTAACTACTGCTAATCTGCCGTTTCATGTTCCGATTTGTGTTGTAGTGTTCAAAATCTCAAATGAAATTGAAATCAAGTTTGCTCCTCGATCATAGACACACAGAGTGAACCAACTGCTTTACCTTACCTTGCACTTTGCTCACGGGGTAATAAACTGATGAATTCACTGAAATGATGGGGTGGTGGACTTGGACTTCGCGCCAGGCTCTGGGCCGACGTGCATCGAAGTCCTTTCCAAGGGTGTAGTGCTGACTGGGCCGCCCTGGTGCTGACCGGGCAAACGTGGCGTGGTGCTGACGGGGCCCCCGCAGCCGTGATGCCCCTCCCCCCCCCCCAGAATTTCCATGTTTTAAACGTTTCCCAGTGTTTACCCTGGATTAGAATAGGTACACCGTATCCCTGCGTGTCGTAAGAGACGACTAAGAGGGTTGGCGTAAGGAAGGGCATCCGGCCATGAAAGCATTGCCTCAAAAAGAGAACCATGACAATTACAACTACATATGGGCAGGGTACAGCCCAAAGTGGAGATCGGTTTCTGAGGTTTGGGACATGGAATGTAGGGACAATGACAGCTCCCTGTCACCCACCAATCAGGAGAAGTGGTGGAAGTATTGGTCAGAAGAAGAGTGGACATATGTTGTGTGCAAGAGACGAGATGGAAGGGAAGTGGTGTGAGAATGGTGAAGGGTAGGCAGGGACAGAAATACAAGTTTGTGTGGCAAGCGTGCCTGGAGAGCGTGAATGGTGTTGGTGTCCTGTTTTCTGAGGAGTTTGTAGACAGTGTGGTGAGTGTGACGAGAGTGAGTGATAGGTTAATGATGGTGAAAATGATGATTGGAAAGCTCTTGGTGAACGTCATCTCGGGATATGCTCCGCAGGTTGGTCGGAGCGATGAAGCGAAGGACAAGTTCTGGTGTGCGATAGAGAATCTGATGGAAAACGTGAAAGATGAGGAAGTTGTTGTGGTAGGAGGAGACCTAAATGGACATGTGGGAAGGAGTATGGATGGTTTTGAGGGAGTTCATGGGGGTTATGGATATGGTGTGAGAATTGGAGAAGGTGAAAGGATTTTGGAGTTTGCTGATGGAGCTGATTTGTTGATTTGTAATACTCAGTTCCAGAAAGAGGAAAATAAGCTTGTTACATACACATCAGGTGGGTCGACGACAACCGTTGACTACCTGATGGTGCGTAGGCGAGATAGGGGGCACCTCCGGGACACAAAGGTGATCCCGGGGGAGGAGGCTGTTTCACAGCACCACTTGGTTGTCTGCGACATAAGGGTGAAAGGTGCGAGGAGAGCTCGGTGGGTGAAGTACCAACCGAGAACGAAGGTGTGGAGGTTGAAAGAGGTGACAGTAAGGGAGGCATTAAAAGAGAGGCTGAGTAGGGTAGAGGATGATGTGGTTGAGCTTGAAAGTAGTTGGATGTCAATGAAAGCTAGTCTGTTGGGAGCCGTTGGTGAGGTATGTGGATGGACAAAAGGACCACCGAGGCACTCGGAAACATGGTGGTGGGATGATGAAGTTGGAAAGAGGATTGACGAGAAGAGGAAGAAGTTCAAGGAGTGGCAGAAGGTGAAGGGTACGGGAGCAGAAACAGCAGAGCATGAAAGTTATAAGGCAGCCAGGAAGGCTGCAAAGAAAGAGGTAGCAAAGGCGCAGGAGGCATGCATGAAAATGTTCGGAGAACGCTTGGATTCAGAAGAGGGTCAGAGAGCGGTATTCAGGATTGCAAAGCAGATAGCGAAAGAGAGGTGTGATGTGATGGGGGTGAGTTGCTTGAAGGATGAAGTGGGACAAATCGTTGTGGACCCAGATGGAATTAAAGGAAGATGGAAAAGATATATGGAAATGCTGTTGAATACAGAGAATGAATGGGATGGCAACATGGAGAGTAACCCAGTTTTAGGACCGGCAGAGAAGATAACTGAGAAGGAAGTTGAGGAAGCGATAAAAGCAATGAAGAGTAGAAAAGCGGGAGGGCCGACGGGAGTTGTGGGAGATATGTTGAAGGCAGCAGCAAGTTGGGGTGTGAAGAGAATGAGAGATCTGTAATCTGGCGGTGAAAGAAGGCCGCATTCCAGTGGTTGGGAACTGAGTACCCTCGTCCCTCTATACAAGGGGAAAGGTGACCTCTAGAGTGAGGCTCGTACCGAGCGATAAAGTTATTGGAGCATGGAATGAAGGTATTGGAAAGGGTGTTGGAGAGGAGGATAAGGAAGCAAGTGAAGATCGACGAAATGCAGTTTGACTTTATGCCAGGAAGAGGAACGACAGACGCGCTTTTTATTGTGAGGCAGTTGTAGGAGAAGTACATGGAGAAGAGGAAGAAGTTGTTTCTTGGGTTTGTTGATCTGGAGAAAGCATTCGAAAGGGTTCCACGCAAAGTATTGACATGGGCAATGGGGAAGTTAGGAGTGGAGGAATGGTTGAACAGAGTAGTGATGGCAATGTACAAAAGCGCGTGCACAGCTGTAAGGATGAAGGACGGGAAGAGTGGTGAGTTTGAGGTGAAGGTGGGAGTGCATCAGGGGTCGGTACTAAGTCCACTACTATTTGTAGCTGTGATGGAGGTGCTGGCTCAGAACGTAAAGGAGGGTTTACCGTGGGAGTTGTTGTATGCAGATGATCTGGTGTTGATTGCGGAAAGTATGGATGGACTGATGGAGAAGATGAACAAGTGGAAGGAATGTATGGAGACAAAAGGTCTGAAGGTGAATATCGGAAAGACGAAGGTGATGGCAAGTGGTAAAGCATGTGGTGAGGTGGAAAGAACTGGGAAGTGGCCCTGTGCTGTGTGCAGGAAGGGTGTCGGAGTGAACTCCATTCAATGTACAATGTGCGCTGAGTGGGTTCATCAAAAATGTAGTGGTCTGAGAGGGTCATTAACCAATGTGGCAGCTACATTCAAATGTAAGGTATGCACAGAGGGAGCTGCAAATGGAGGAAATGTTGAATTCGATCTTGGAGACGGCGTGAAGCTGGAAGGTGTGAAAACATTTTGCTACCTCGGAGACATGCTGAATAGAGAAGGTGGATCTGACTCGGCAACGGTTGCTCGAGTGAGATGTGCATCGAAGAAGTTTCGGGAACTGAGTGGCGTGCTGATGAGGAGGGGAGTGTCGTTGAAGCTGAAGGGAAAGGTGTATGCTGCATGTGTGAGAAGTGTTATGATTTATGGGAGCGAGACATAGGTAATGAACGTAGAGCAGCAACGAAGGTTTGAAAGGGTGGAAATGCGAATGTTTCGATGGATGTGCGGAGTATCGTTGAGAGAGAGGAAGACAAATGATGAATTGGGAAAAATGATGGGAATAAAGCCTGTGATTGATGTTGTGAAGAGGAACAGGTTGAGATGGTTTGGTCATGTGTTGAGGAAGGATGAAAGTGCCTGGTTGAGAAGAGTGATGGAAATGAATGTAGAAGGAAGTAGAGGACGGGGAAGACCGAGAAAGACTTGGCCAAAGATGGTGGAAGAAGAAATGCGGGCAAGGGGGTTAACAAGGAGAGATGCAGAAAATAGGGCAAGATGGAGAAGATTGTCATGGGGACCGCAAGGCTTACCCCCGCTCTAGCAGGGAAAATGGCCTTAAAATGCATGTTGTTGTTGTTGTTGTTGTTGATGATGGGGTGGTGGGACCATACGAGAGGGGGTGGGGTGGGGTGTGGGAATGTGCGAGAGGGGGTGTGGGAATATGCGAGAGGGGGTGTGGGAATGTGCGAGAGGGGGTGTGGGAATGTGTGATGTGGGGTGTGGGAATGTGCGAGAGGGGGTGTGGGAAGGTGTGGAAATGTGTGAGAGGGGTATGGGAATGTATAAGAGCGGTGTAGGAATGTGCGAGAGGGGGTGTGGGAATGTGTGAGAGGGGGTGTGGGAATGTGCGAGAGGGGGTGTACAGGGAGGAGGGAGGGGAGAGGAGGTGTACAGGGGAGGGGGGTGGGGAGAAGAAGTATGAGGGGGATGGGGAGTCGGGGGGAGGAGAGGTCGGGGAGGGGCGGAAACGTGCGAAGGGGGAGGGGGTTGTGGGCGGACGACAATTGTCAATGCCCCTGAAGGGCCCCGTATTTCTCATCCTTTTAAATGCTGAACGACAACAGAGGAAGCAGCACAAACCATTTTGAAAGTCTATGAAATGACTCGGCCAGGCTTGGATCCACCGACATCCCCCCATATGTAGCGGACACTCTCATCAATAAACCACCGAGTTCGCTTTCCCCGATTGGAATTACGAGGGTTCTGATGAGGGATTGAAAAATCGGATTATTCGATGGATTGCAGGGTTTGGAAAGTATCTACATATTTAGTACGTACGCAATTAGGGTATCTCATCCTAAACCACCTCACAGAGATCCACCATATAAAACACAATGTGTGTGTGTTTGTGTGTCTGTCCCCCTTCATAAGGCTAGGTCTTAAAGGCTTTGAGTAGTGCTTTAGGAGGGATATGAGTGGGGGGCGGGAGGGGGGTTTAAGGGGCAATCTTTGAACATGACTGTGTGTCCACCGGCAAAAAGACGTAAAACACTCTGAGGACCCAAAATACCACCAGGGACCCAGAAGACCCCAAAAATCCTGAAGACTGTAACAGGCACAAAAGCTAATTAAGACTTCAAAGACCCCAAGGACTCTGAAGACCCAAAATACCCCGAATACCCCAAAGACCCAAAGGACCCCAAAGACCCAAGAGGATCCAAAAGACCATGAGGATCCAAAAGACCCAAACAACCCCGAGGACCCAAATGACAAAAAGGACCCAAAAGCCCCAATGACTCAGAAGACCACGCAAGGACTCTGAAAATCCAAAATACCCCAAAAACCCAATGGACCCCAAATACCCAAAATTTTTGAAAGACCCAAAAGACACTGAGACCTCAAGGACCCAGAAGACCCCGAAGACAGAATAGACCCTAAACACCCAAAATACCCCATATACTGTCAAAGACACAAAAGACCATGAAGACCCAGAAGTCCCCAAAGGCCCAAAAGACAGAAAAGTCATTGAAAACCCAATTGACCCCAAACAACTGTGGAAATGTAACTCATTGATTAGAACTGGTAACTCATTGATTGGAACTGGTAACGAACCAAGGTACGAGCAGGTGGTCATAAGAATGTCAGGAATGCATCTCGCCCTGTCGAAGCTGGGAGTCCTGTTGTGGAGCTTTAGCACGACCCCGGGCTAACACACATTCCCAAGCCCGTACTATTGTCTTTCATCGGGATGCAAAGAGGATGAAGCAAATTCCCAGCAGGGAGGAGCGAGTTGGTGCCAGGAAGGCGAGCAGGATGACTGAGTAACATTGCTGCGGAGAAGGGATTACGATTTCAGCGCACAGAGGATTAACTGAAGTTTGCCCATATAAACAGAAGAGACTTTGAGTCAAAGGGCACTCATCCTCAGAAGCCCTGCCCGACGGAATGAACGCGTACCACGAGTACGGTGCTGCGGAGAAGACATCGGCCACGAAAGAGGGACTATCAGGATAGAGTTACCTGGTCGATTGAGTTTAATGGTAGCTATTTGGTATTGGAATGAAGTGAATAACCAGTTAATAAAGTCCGGATCTTTTGTAAACCTGTGACATCATTGCAGTCTTGAGTCTCACTACACTTCCACGACACAACCAAAAGACCCCGAAGACTCTTAAATACCCAAAAGACCACAAAAACCCAAAAGACACTGAAGACCCCAAATTCCACAAAGACCGAAAAAGACCCAAAGACCCAAAGACCCAAACGACTGAAAAGACCCCAAGACCCTTAAATACCCAAATGACCCCAAAGACCCAAAATACACCAAATACCATTAAAGACCCAAAAGACTACAAAGACTACAAAGACTACAAAGACGCAAAAGACCCCCAAAAAACCTTAAATACCCAAAAGACCATGAACACCCAAAATACCCTGGAGACCCAAAAAACCCCAAAGACCCTTAAATATCCAGAAGACCCAAAATACCACAAGACCCTTAAAGACCCAAAAGACCACTAACACCCAAAATACCCAAAGACCCTGAAGATCCAAAGACCCTGAAGATCCAAAGACCCTGAAGATCCAAAGACCCCAATGACCCTTAAATACCCAGAAGACCCAAAAGACCATGAAAACTAAAAAAATACCCCAAAGATCCAAAAAACCCAGAAGACCCTTAAATACCTCAAGGACCCAAAATATCTCAAAGACCCTTAAAGACCCAGAAGACCAAAAATACCCAAAAACCCAAAAGACTCCAGAGACCTAAAATATCCCAAACACCCAAAATATGCTGAAGCCCCAAATGACCCAAATACCCAACATTTTGGAAAGACCCAAAAGACCCGAAGACCTCAAGGACCCAGAAGACCCCGAAGACCAAATAGACCCTAAACACCCCAAATACCCCGTAGACTGTTAAAGACACAAAATACAATGAATAACCAGAAGTCCCCAAAGGCCCAAAAGACAGAAAAGTCATTGTAAACCCAATTGACCCCAAACACCCAAAAGACCCTGAAGACTCTTAAATACCCAAAAGACCACAAAAACCCAAAAGACACTGAAGACCCCAAATTCCCCAAAGACCGATAAAGACCAAAAGACCCAAAAGACTGAAAAGACTGAAAACACCCGAAAGACCCAAAATACACCAAATACCATTAAAGACCCAAAAGACTACAAAGACTACAAAGACACAAAAGACCCCCAAAGACCCTTAAATACCCAAAAGACCATGAACATCCAAAATACCCTGAAGACACAAAAAAAAAAAAAAACCCTAAAATATCCAGAAGACCCAAAAGACCCTGAAGATCCAAACACCCTGAAGATCCAAAGACCCCAACGACCCATAAATACCCAGAACACCCAAAAGACCATGAAAACTAAAAAAATACCCCAAAGATCCAAAAGACCGAGAAGACCAAAAAGACCCAAAAACCCAAAAGACCCCAGAGACCTAAAATATCCCAAAGACCCCCAAAAAATCAAAAAGACCCAGAAGACCAAAAAGTCCCTGAAAACCCAAAATACCCCGAAGACCCATGATGACCCCACAGAACCAAACAATCCAAAACACCAAAAAGACTCTTGAAGACACTGAGGACCCAGTTGAACCCAAAGACCCAAATTACCCCCAAAGACCAAAAATACCGAGGACCCCAAAGAGGCAGAGGACCCAAATGACCGAAAACACCCCGAAGACCCAAATTAACCTGAAGATCCCAAGGATGCAAAAGAGCTTGAGCACCCAAAGGACCCAAATTAACCAGAGAACCCAAGAGACCTTTTGGACTCTGAAGACCCAAAAGAAGAGTAATCATGTCTCTTACATTGGAATTGTAGATGGTGGCTTGCAAACCGAGCCTCAAGGTCGGTGCACGGAAGCAGTTTTAAAATTACAATAAATACACGGCGTAGGGAGATGAAATTCGCTTAATGTGAAGTGCAAAGTGCGCAGAGTAAACCGAGTGTTCATTTACGTCTGTTGGATGTCAATCTAAAACACCAAAAATAAACTTAAAGACCCTGAGGGTGCAGTGGACCCCAAAGACCCAAATTACCCAAAAGTCCCAAAAGACCCCGAGGACTCTTAAGACTCAAAATAAGAGTAATCATGTCTCTTACATTGGAATTGGAGACGGTGGCTTGCAAACCGAGCCTCAAGGTCTGTGTACGGAAGCGTTTTTATTAAATAACAATAAATAAAAGGCGGAGGTGTAGCGGTTCCCGCTGAATGTACACAATCGCCTTGCACCTGCCAGGACGCGGCCAGGGCGCGATCGCCATGCCGGGCTCGTCCGGACGGGCCCAGACGCGCCTCTCCTGGGCATGCCCGGACTCGCTGTTCCCGGGCACGCCCGAACCTCCCGGGCACGCCCGGTATCGTCTTTCCCGGGCATGCCCGTTCTCGCCTTTCCAGGGCTCACCCAGAGCGTCCGGGCATGCCCGCTCTCGCCTTTCCAGGGCTCGCCCAGAGCGCTCGGGCACGCCCAGCCTCGACTTGCCAGACCGCGTCCAGGACGCCCGGGCATGTCCAGACTCGCCTTTCCAGGACTCGCCCTTGACACCCGGGCATGCCCGGTCTCGGTTTTCCCAGGCAAATGCCCCGGCATAAATGTGTATATATATTGCTGCCCGATAAACGGGCTTGTCAGAATACCTGAGCTGTTTTGTTTCAATAAAGCAAGTCGGACGAATTCCGTCTTTGGTCGCTGCTTCTGCTGTCTCAACAATGGATGGAGGTCCTCAATGTCAAACAGGAAATTAGAGCTGTCTCCCTCGACATATCACGTGCCTTCGACACGGTCTGGCACCCCGCTCTGCTCACCAAACTCTCCTCCTTTGGTATCCATGGAAATCTCCACGGATGGCTGGCGGACTTCCTCTCTAGTCGTCGTCAACGTGTGGCCCTGAATGGGTTTCTCTCATCTCCTCTTCCTGTTCAGGCTTGAGTTCCCCAAGGCAGTGTTCTGGGCCCCGTGCTTTTTCTGGTCTTCATCAATGATCTCTCTGACTCTCTTGAAAATCCTCTCTATCTCTTTGCTGATGACTCCACTCTCTGCCGCTCCATTCCTCTTCCCTCAGATCGGCAGTCTGCAGCCTCCTCACTCTCTGAAGACTTGGACAAAATCACAGACTGGTCAAACAAGTGGAACATGTCTTTCAATCCTGACAAATCTCACACTCTTACTATGTCTCTCCGAAAAGATCGACTGGACAACCCTCCCATCTACTTTCTCAACAATCCTCTCCAAGAAGTTCTGTCGCTCAAGCTTTTGGGTCTCACTATCTGCCATGATCTTTCTTGGGAAAACCACATTTCCAAGCTGGCCTCCAAAGCCAGTCGCCGACTGGGCATCCTCCGTCGTGCGAAGTCCTTCCTCGGCACACCTGAGCTCCTCACCACATACAAGGCTTTCATCCACAGCTCAATGGAATACTGTTCTCCCCTATGGGCCGGTGCTCCTGCCTCACACCTAGCTCAGCTTCACGCTGTTGAAACCAAAGCTTTCAGAATTATTGGAATCTCCCGCGATGAAGCTATCTCTGAGGGCCTTTCACTCACTCACCGCAGGCAGGTAGGTGGTCTTTCTGTCTTCTACCGACTCCTCTCCGGCCTTGTACCCCCAGCTCTCTCTGTGCTCTGTCCCCCAAATATTCCGACAGGTCGCACAAGATCTGCCAGCAACCCTCTGATGGTTAAACTGCCGAAATCTCGGCTCTCTGCTCACCTTCACTCTTTCATTCCTCTTTTCTCCCGCCTCTGGAACAAACTCCCTCACTCCCTTCAATCCCACTCCTCCCTCCAGGTCTTTAAAACAGCTGTTCACCACCATCTCTTATCTTCCCCATCCAAAACCTTGATCTTTTCTACCCCCGCTAATTCACCCCAGTTCCACCTTGTTTGAAATTCCAACTTCTTTCCTGGAAGTCCTGGCGTCAGTGTCCATATGTTTTATACCTCTCCCACCGCCCCCTTCCCATGCCCCCCCCCCCAAAGCCCTCGCCCTCTCTCAGATCTCTCGATGTCTCCATGTCTCTCGGTCCCTGCTCTCAAATGTTGTGTTTGTGTCCTTCCCCCTCTCTCCCCATCTTGTCTACCGCTCCCGATGTTATATGTTTTATGTGTCGGTTTGTCTTTCTGTGTGATTAATGTTCGCTCTTTCACGAGCCTCGATCTTGTATACAAAAAAACAAAAAAACAAACAAAAAAACAAAAAAACAAACAAAAAAATTATTTCGACGCGTTGGAGCGCAGCTCCTTCAGAGGGACGTGACATTCGCTAACCGTGACGTGCAAAGTGCGCAGAGTAA
This sequence comes from Myxine glutinosa, assembly GCF_964187855.1. Classification (NCBI taxonomy): domain Eukaryota; kingdom Metazoa; phylum Chordata; class Myxini; order Myxiniformes; family Myxinidae; genus Myxine; species Myxine glutinosa. The sequence goes on along the minus strand of NW_027616495.1, from coordinate 138,430 downwards.
AACGAGTGTCCATTTACGTCTGTAGGATGTCTAATAAATAAAGATGATATGAGCGCCCGACACTAGACTAGGCCCAGGCGTCGGCATGCTCACGCCGCTGTACCGTCAAAAACTGTTCCAACCCGACATTTTTGACGTTATTTATACTCGTCATTAATAAATAATAAACTCCACTACGTCGTTTTTCTGAGGAGGTGATGCCGTACGTACATCGGTGAGCACACAATACTCGACTTGGAGATAAAATTCACTTCATTAATGTTGTGAAAACACGTGCAAGATACCTCCGTTGCGATGTCTTCTTACGATGACGCATCTTGGGAAGCAAAGATCGTACGAGGGGGGAGGAGGAGGAGTGTGTCGAGAACATTTCAACGAACAATTCGCGATCTCACGAGAACACGTCCAGCTCAACGACAATGACGATGTGCATCGCTATGATTGTTGTTGTCGTTGTTGTCGTTGTTGTCGCCGTCGTGCACCGTTACCACGTGATAGCTTTGTGACGTCAGCCATCCTCGTCCTCAAATAATGAGGAGTTCCGTTTAATTTGTAGATTTTAAGTCTTCATCATCGATGTTTATTAATTTTTAAAATAAAGCAATCGTTATATATTTATTTTCTGGAAGTTGCTTTCGGGATGGTTTGCGACACCGGAAGTGGATTTTCTGATTCTATTTTAATCATAATAATAGTAATGTCGATTTTAAAATCCTTTCTTGAATTAATACATTGTAATTGTGTTAATCGATGTTATTTCCATTTGACCTCCTCGTACGACCACCCCTGCCCCGATAATCAGCACGTGACGTCCAGAGCCGTCGACAGGGAGTTCGGTGAACCCGGGTTCAACTGGTCTGCCCTATGATTGGTTAAGCGCTGTCATGTGACTCACAGGCGCCATGTTGTTACCCGACATCCGCAACTCGCAGAACGCGTATCGCATTGCATGCATTCGCTTAGTTTTTCATCAGTCAAAAAAAAAAAAAAAACGCCGTGCTGTTCGGCATACGGTTGTTCTAATCGTTCAGACAGCGGGAAATGAATGCACCGTTATCCCCGGAACCCAGAACGAAGGAAAATTTGGGAGGTAAAGGTTCGACGACAAGGCCGGAAACCAAACGACAACTCTTTCTTGTGCGAAGTAAGTGTCCATTCCTCTCACAGACTCAGTCTTACGGAACACTAACTAACATTAACAAAGTAAATTGCAAGACACATGCTCAGGTCAATACACCTGGATATGCTCTGGCCTACGCACGCGGAGACTTCCAAAACGATACAGGACAGATTTAGTGCACGAACCGAACCGTCCAACAATGCAGCAAAAAGAACACGACTGGAGCACTCGTATTGTACTTCATCCCTTGATGCTGTTCAGTCCCAGATACAGCGAAGCGAGTCCAGTGCCGATGGTAAATTATGTTGTTTAAAAAAACAAACGTATACCACATATTTACCATACTTTCTTCTCGAATTTGTAAATTTATTCAAATTTTAAATTTACGAGATTAAAGGCCATCAGAGTCGGGCTTTAATAAATAATTTGATTCTTGAATGTGTAGACATTTAAAAGAGAATCATACATTCTAGCACATGACACACACACAGAAAAAGAGGCAACTACTGAAGGTGGAGCATATTTCAGTATGTGAACTCAAACAGTTTTTTTTTTGTTTTTTTTTTGCATACAGGATCGAGGCTCATGAAAGAACTAACATTTATCACACAAAAAAATCCAAATCAAACAGACACACAAAACATATAATAAGGTTAGAGGTAGACAAGATGGGGAGAGAGGGAGAAGCACACAAACAACATTTGAGAGCAGGGACATCGTGAGATCTGTGGGAGGGCTTGGGGGGGAGGAGGCATGGGAAGGGGGGGGGGGGGGAGAGGTGGGAGAAGTATAAAACACAAAGACACTGCAAGGACTTCCAAGAAGGAAGTTGGTATTTCAAAAAAGTGAATCTGGGGTGAAATTAGTGGGGGTAGAAAAGATCAAGGTTTTGGATGGGGGAAGATAAGAGATGGTGGTGAACAGCTGTTTTAAAGATCTGGAGGTAGGAGTGGCATTGAAGAGAGTGAGTGAGTTTGTGCCAGAGGTGGGAGAAAAGAGGAATGAATGAGTGAAGGTGAGCAGAGAGTCTTGATTTTGGCAGTTTAACCATAAGAGGGTTGCAGGCAGATCTTGTGCGACCTGAAGGAATATTGGGGGGACAGAGCACAGAGAGAGCTGGGGGAGCAAGGCCGGAGAGGAGTCGGTAGAAGACAGAAAGCTCACCAACCTGCCTGCGGTGAGTAAGTGAAAGGCCCTCGGAGTTAGCTTCATCGCGGGAGATTCCAATGATTCTGAAAGCTTTGGTTTCAACAGCGTGAAGCCGAGCTAGGTGTGAGACAGGAGCACCGGCCCAGAGGGGAGAACAGTATTCCATTGAGCTGCGGATGAAAGCCTTGTATGTAGTGAGGAGCTCAGGTGTGCCAAGGAAGGACTTCGCACGACAGAAGATGCCCACTCGGCAACTAGCTTTGGAGGCCAGATTTGAAATGTGGTTTTCCCAGGAAAGATCATGGCAGATAGTGAGACCCAAAAGCTTGAGTGACAGAACTTCTTCGAGAAGATTATTCAGAAAGTGGATGGGAGGGTTGTCCAGTCGGTCTTTTCAGAGAGACATAGTAAGAGTGAGATTTGTCAGGATTGAAAGACATGTTCCACTTGTTTGACCAGTCTGTGATTTTGTCCAGGTCTGCAGAGAGTGAGGAGGCTGCAGACTGCCGATCTGAGGGTTGAGGAATGGAACGGCAGAGAGTGGAGTCATCAGCAAAGAGATAGAGAGGATTTTCAAGAGAGTCAGAGAGATCATTGATGAAGACCAGAAAAAGCACAGGGCCCAGAACACTGCCTTGGGGAACTCCAGCAACAGGAAGGGGAGATGAGAGAAACCCATTCAGGGCCACACGTTGACTACGACTAGAGAGGAAGTCCGCAAGCCAAGCATGGAGATTTCCATGGATACCATAGGAGGAGAGTTTGTTGAGCAGAGCGGGGTGCCAGACCGTATCGAAGGCACGTTATATGTCAAGGGAGACAGCTCTAATTTCCTGTTTGGCATTGAGGACCTCTATTCATTGTTGAGACAGCAGAAGCAGCATGTCCAGAGTGGAGTGACCTGGTCTGAAACCAAATTGATGATCAGAGATCAAGCCATTTGAGAAGAGGAAAGATTTGATATCCAAAGCAATGATGGATTCCATGACTTTGCTGATAATTGGGAGAAGGCTGATTGGTCTGTAGTTGAAAGGACTTTTTTGCAATAACTTTTGCAATAACTTTTGTAGACGTAGACGTGCAGCAGTTGTTTACCACTAATACAGAACGAAACAACCATTATATACCCGATTGTGAAGCCAATCGTCAAATGTGCCTGTCCGTACATTTTGTCACGCCACCTGTGATATAATCCTGTTAATCACTTCTTGCTGCGACAGACAATCAGTGACATGGTTCTTTTAACAAAGAAATCACCGAAGCGTAAAAGAAACTCACCAGATTGATATACCGAGTTCAGAAAGTAAACCCAAGTCAAGAAAAAAAAAATATTCCATATTAAATGCCAAGTCTGTATATATATATATGTATATATATATGTATATATATATATATATATATATATATATATATATATATATATATATATGTATATATATATATATATATGTATATATATATATATATATATATATATATATATATACATATATATATATATATATATATATATATATATATATATATATATATATATATATATATATATATATATACATATATATATATATATATATATATATATATATATATATATATATATATATATATATATATATATATTGTTACGGACGCGGTTTAGATGTTACTTTGGGCCGAGCGGATGGTCCACCGCAACCGTTACAGAATCCCCGATTGGCCCGACTCCCCCAAATTGGCCCGACTCCCCGAATCCCTGTTACGGACATGACTTATTAAGATGTTATGCTGGGCCGAGCGGAATGGCCGCCGTGTTCGCACAAGTTATACCCGATTATACCCGAACGTTGACTAAGTCGCGCTATGCTAAATCAATGGAGGAAAAGGACACAACGGCTGGGATGAATAACACGACACCAAGGGTACAGTTCTCAAGACCTCCGGAGGAGGTTATAATATTTGTTTGCGGAACGTTTAGATTACAAGGACAAGAGGTACAGCATAGGAAGGTGGGCACTTAATCACGGTCTTATAGTAGCCCCGACAGACCACAGATACACAGGACAAAACTGACTCACACAGGGATCGATGGCAAGTAAGGGCAGGCAGTTGATGGCTCAAGGTGCACCTTGGCTCCGGGGCAGAATCAAACACGGTCCGGTCCAGAGATGCGGGGAGGTATTGCAGTGCTCGGGGGGTGGCGTCTTCTCTTCTCCAAGCTCAGGGCGCATCTCTCGTCACCTCCGGTAAGTCGCTGCGTATATCCCGCGGGGAGTGACACGCCCTCGGCTCGCTAGCTCCGCCCCAGATGGAATCGGTCCGCCGCTTCTTATTGGGTGCGGGGGGGTTACCGGGGCTCCGCCCTTGACGAGGAGCTGACAGGCAGCCCCTTCGTGGTAACCCCGTCGGAGCACATGGGCAATGGCGGCTAACCAAGCCGGAGTGAGGACGCGCACTCCCCGCGCCGCTGCCGCGCCGCCCCCGCTGTTGTTGTAGTTGTCGTTGCAGGAAGAGATGCGGGGAGATATGGGGAGGTCCTAAACTTGCTAATGGTGCCATATAATCACATTCTGGTGCAACGAAGAGTCAGAATTAATGGAAACGAGTCCTTAACTGACATAGACTAAGAATAACTAGCAAGATGTCCTATAGTTGTCTACGTGAGATGCGGTGGACCTGGGCACGACATTTAATGGGGGAATGAAGGGGAAGATCGGCTCTACTGGGTGTTGTTTACAGACAATGGGACTAGGGAATGGGGTAAGGGAGAGTTGGGGAGTATTGGGGAAATAGGGGCATATTTACAAGCGGATATGGAGGCCAAATTCCATATCCGCAACATTGCACCCTTCTCTACCCTCGGGGCGTCCCGACCCGATAAATTTTTACCTACTTTAGTGTGGCACTCAGATGTAGTTCCCTCTACTATTAACTCTACCCTGAGTGCGACAGTTTTACAGATGTTCACAAATGAGTAAATATGTCCCCCTGCGACGTTGCACCCTTCTCCTCACAGAAACACACCCACAGGATAACCGAATCGCGGAAAGGTCTTCAAACTATACATACAGCCGGTAGGGAGCATTATTTACACAAGCCTACACTGATATTTACACTACGATCCAGGACCTGTTTTTGGAGGAACACATGCAGATGTTATGCATAGAGAGAGCACGCACGCCAGCATCGATACACCAACCCACGAGTGCTCTGTGGCCTTACGGCCTTTAATAATGTGCAGAGCACCCCTTCCAAGCACCAAAAGCACCACCCCATTACACAGTCAGCACCATCCGGTGCACCAATAAAGTGTCTATAGTCACCGGTGGTGTCGTAGCCGGCCGATGTTCCGCCGCTGGTCTTGCCTTGGAGCCCACTTGGTGTTCTGGCTTCCTTCAAAAAATAAAGAAAGGCGCCAACCGCGTCCATTTCTTTATCGTGGCCGTCAGGGGGCCAACTATTAGTGGTTCACCTGTCTGGCATAGGTGCCACGTTGACCCATAGGTCCATCCACGGGTGGTGCTTGCCCGCAAGAGAACTGCGGTCCATGGTGGGCGGCCACAAACATTGCGGTCCATATGGTGTATCGATCCCGGCAACAAGCAGCGAAAGTGCAGGCCCACAACTGCGGAGCCAGCACCTCTCTCTCCTCTCTCTCTCTCTGCCCCAAAGCCAGATCCTCGGAGGTGGGAGACAAAAGAAGAAGACAAGTGAATAAGGTGGTAAGGGCGCAAAAGTGCACGCAATTCAAGGTAATGCACACTGGGGACACATGGGAACCAGGTGAGACAGGTACGTTCCTACCGTACGCCCCCCCCCCCCACCAGGTAACCTACATTGCCCCTCCCTTACCCCTTACTGTATCCACACAACACAACACTACCCATAAACATCTACTTTACAAATCCACAAACGTCCCTACTGTCTTCCCCGTTCCTCCCATAAACCAAATTCGTCTTCTCTCCCTCCTATCCAATCAAATTTGCCATTTCCAACTCTCATCAAAATCTGCCATCTCCAATTCAACATCAAAATTTGCCATCACCAATTCATCATCAGTCCCTCCTAGGAAGGGAGAGATGGAATCACCCCAATGTCTCATCCACGTCGTGATGCGTCTCACAAATCCAACACAGCAATTCTCCTTTCCTGCAACACAAAACAAAGAAAACACAGGTGTGGAGTCATCATTATCACCTCAGGTAAGTGGCTGCGTATGGTGCGACAGGTTCATCAATCCTAACTATTTCCTAAATGACTTTAACAACTTTACATTACCCGGGGTCTTTCTCCTGCCAAACCATTGGCCCTTTTACACTATGGGTTCTAAAAACCAATTCCCATTGACCAAACTGTGGTGCTCATCAATTTGGGGTCTCACTCCCCCGATTCATCTCCCGGTGCCCTCGCACAATTTCTGGGCTGTGGCGTGTAACTCTCCCAGCAGGTCTACCCACCTGCACACCTCCACCACTGCAGTTGCCACCCGAGCTTACCTGCTCCTCACCCTAACCTATCTAACTGGGGAAGGCCCTCTGGCGCTCTCCCCACTCGGTGCCCTCTCTGGCACTGGGCTACCCGGGTCCGTCCTCCAGATCCTCGGGCCCCATCCACAACAACTACTACCGGCTCCCAGAGCCCACCTGCGGCCTCACCTGGCCGACATCCTCACAGTGGTGGAGTGCCCAAACCAACTACACACACTAACAGGCTACACGCCCAGCCATTTCCACAACACTAATGCACCCATCCAAACATCACTCTTCCAACCGCACCACAGATGCCAATATCCAACCACAATTTACCTGTACCCTCTACCTAACACTTACACTACCCGCCCCGGGTACTCGTGAAAGAGGGGTCCACTCTTCCCCCATCCACACCTTCGCACCATGCACACCACTCCGTACCACTTACTCCATGTATTCCACACACCTGTACTTGCACACCTGTGCTCTCACACCTGGTGCCACCTGCACCCTTCTCTCCCCAAAGCGCATTCGCGCTGATCCACAACACTCACTACTCATACACTGCTCCATATATTCCACACACCTGTTCAGTTGCACACCTGTGCAATCACACCTGTTCAATTCTCAAACACACGGCATCATCTCAGCTAACTACTCCCCTCTGAAACTTGCGCTTCCCAGTCGTCCCTTTAAACTATGCGCTCCCACGTCATTATCATCCACACTAAACTACCTGCGTCCCCACTACAGGTATCAGTCACTAACTAACCTTAACGTTACCTAATGTCAATCTCTAGGGCCCTACACATTATCCAAACCCTCCCTGGCTCGGTTGTCATAGCCACCCCATAAACTATTGCGCATTTGCCCCCACCCTCTGTGAGGGATGGTGGATTTGCCATCCCTCCACATCGGGGGCCTCTCACTATAAATTTTGCACATCAAATTTCAACCAATCAAAAATTTGCCAATCACTACTCATCATCTGCCAATCTTTACTGCCAATCCTTTGCCAATCATCAAATTTTGTTTTTCTCTAATTTTGGGTCCAAAACAATAACCTCATCACCCAGTCTACTCACTAATGCCTCTCGGTGCGCCAATTCCTGTCCAAAGCCCGGCTTCGTAAAGCCGAGCAATGAACGCGGGTCGTTTTGTGCCAGCGGCTGGATGCGTCCCGCATTCGGGGCAGGGACGGAGGCTTACCCGGGCCGAGATCCCACGCACCACCTCGGCACGGAGCCATCCCATGGCCCGATCTCGACCTGCCGGAATGCCTCAACAAAAAGTGGTCGCCATGACGACCCTTCCTATCGGCCTGCCCGCTCCGCCTAGTGGAGCTCGGACGCGGCCGTTCAAAGCGAGGCCCGGCACGCACCGAGGGCCCGCTTCGGCTCAAAGTCGACCTAACCTCTAACCCGGTTACCGTCGATGCTTCACCTGGATGCTTACAAGCATACGCTACCCCTTTCTTGCTCATACCTCCAGCTGTCTCCATGCTCCTCGTACCTTTCCTTACACACCCAGGTACTCTCATTCCACTCACAGACTTGGTCACACACCTGACCACCGAACACCTTGGCACACATTCGTCGCTCGCACACCTCACCAACACACCTCTTCGCGCCCCCTCCTCGGTCACCTCCTCTGTGACAATCACAGGTGTGCTCTCACTCGCACACCCAACCACGTGCCTCACTACCAATTCCAGCGTGCATTCCCACTCACGCTCTACCATTCCAGGTGTGCTTCCTTTCTCACCTGTCACCACCAACTCACGCTCCGTGTCACTCGTACTACTCTCACCTCCATTCTTGACAGCGCACTCACCCTTCATGCACCTGTCCGTTACACACCTTTCTCGCGCACACTCTCCCGTTACACCCTCTGTAACACTCACCACAGGTGTACACTCTTCCTTACCTTTGACAGCGCACTCTTTCCCCATGCACCTGTCCGTCACACACCTTTCTCACGCACACTCTAGCGCACACTCTCCCGTCACACCCTCTGTAACACTTACCACACCGCGCTTCCATGTGCTCCCTCGCACACGCGCTACGACCGACTCACTCTCGCCAGCACCCTCACTCCTTGGCACGCACTTTTTCCTCACACACCCCAGAGTCGGACTTTCTCGCACACCTCTTTTTTCGCACACCAGACCTGTCGCACACTTCACCAACGGCCTCTCACGAACACCCGGGTCTATCTCGACCCCCAAGCTTCTTAAATCACCTGGCGCATCATACGCCCGACCATATTGGTCACCACTTACACCGGGTCCTCTTCCTCTTCGCTTCTCCTCCATCACCTGCGAATCCCTCATCCGGTTAATGAGCACATCACCACGATCCGAACACAGACTTTGGACCAATTCTTTTACCTCCTCCTTTATCTCTTTCTTATCCCCTCTCCGTCGCTTCTTAATTTCGCTTACCCCTTCTTCCACTTCTTCTAATTTCTGCTTCACCTCTTTTATTTCCCGGTACGTCTCCTCAAGCTCGTCCTCTAAGGCTACCTTGACCGTTTCCATGTGCGTCCTCACCTGCCGGTCCTTCGTCTCCATTACCTCTATCACCTCGTCCAACCTCGTTGTCAGTCCCTCACGTACCATCTGACATTCCCTCTTCGTCGCTACCAAGTCATTTTTTAGGTCATTTTGTGTCGCTTTTAACCCTCCTATTACCGCTGTGTTCTTCTTTACCTGGTCCGTTATTTCTTTTTGTCCCTCCGTCAGCTGTTCCACCTCCTGCGTCAGGTCCTCTATGCCCCCTTGTAACTTTACAGTCCCCTTTCTCACCTCCTTCTCCATGCGCTCCTCACAGTGCCTCACCTCCTCGCGCACTCCTCCGACCTCCTCACTCACACCTCTTCTGATCTCTTCTCCCATCACTTGCATCTCCTGCCCAGATGCCACCCTCATCTGTTCCATTTCCTCCCTGTGAGCATCCAGTTTAGTTTCTACCCCCATTCTGACCCCCTCTATCTGCTGCCCCATTTGTTTAACTTCCCTTTCCGCTTGGTCCCTCATGTCCCTCAATTTGCCTTCCATTCTGTTTTCTAACCCCTCTAACCCCTTTTTCATCCCTTCCATCCCATTGTCTAACCCCTCAAATTTCTTGTCTAATCCCTCAAATTTCTTTTCTAATCCCTCACCGGTACCCCTCGCTTCGTCCCTCATTACCCCCATTTGGTTTCACATTACCCCCATTTGGCCCTCCAATCGCTCACCCTGAGCATCCATCCGGTTCCCCATTACCCCCATTTGGCCCTCCAATCGCTCACCCTGAGCATCCATCCGGTTCCCCATTACCCCCAATTGCTCACTCTGAGCCCTCATTTCCTCCCTCATCTTCTCGCTATCCTGGGCCATAAGGGCCTTCATTTGTATAAAAAAAAGGTCCAAATCTACCAGCGGCGCTACTACGGTCGCGGGCGTGGGCGCCGTGTCCATGTGCGAGGCGCCATTTTGCGCGCCCGCAACCTCGTGCGCGACGACGCCATTTTGCGACCCTGCTACCCTCACTGCTTCGCTCTCATGTCCCTCAATTTGGTCCTGGATCGACCCTGCCTCACTCTCCTCTACCGGAACCCAGCCGTCTTGGTCTGCCATAGCGCGACTTTCAAAATTCGGGTTTTTATTTTCGTAAAACAAAATCAAATTTCGCCGTTATAATTTCGAGCGCGTGAAACGCGCTCCGGGACCTATCCCACTTCCCGACACCAATTGTTACGGACACGACTTATTAAGATGTTATGCTGGGCCGAGCGGAATGGCCGCCGTGTTCGCACAAGTTATACCCGATTATACCCGAACGTTGACTAAGTCGCGCTATGCTAAATCAATGGAGGAAAAGGACACAACGGCTGGGATGAATAACACGACACCAAGGGTACAGTTCTCAAGACCTCCGGAGGAGGTTATAATATTTGTTTGCGGAACGTTTAGATTACAAGGACAAGAGCTACAGCATAGGAAGGTGGGCACTTAATCACGGTCTTATAGTAGCCCCGACAGACCACAGATACACAGGACAAAACTGACTCACACAGGGATCGATGGCAAGTAAGGGCAGGCAGTTGATGGCTCAAGGTGCACCTTGGCTCCGGGGCAGAATCAAACACGGTCCGGTCCAGAGATGCGGGGAGGTATTGCAGCGCTCGGGGGGTGGCGTCTTCTCTTCTCCAAGCTCAGGGCGCATCTCTCGTCACCTCCGGTAAGTCGCTGCGTATATCCCGCGGGGAGTGACACGCCCTCGGCTCGCTAGCTCCGCCCCAGATGGAATCGGTCCGCCGCTTCTTATTGGGTGCGGGGGGGGTTACCGGGGCTCCGCCCTTGACGAGGAGCTGACAGGCAGCCCCTTCGTGGTAACCCCGTCAGAGCACATGGGCAATGGCGGCTAACCAAGCCGGAGTGAGGACGCGCACTCCCCGCGCCGCTGCCGCGCCGCCCCCGCTGTTGTTGTAGTTGTCGTTGCAGGAAGAGATGCGGGGAGATATGGGGAGGTCCTAAACTTGCTAACAGGTGCCATACAATCACATTCTGGTGCAACGAAGTGTCAGAATTAATGGAAACGAGTCCTTAACTGACATAGACTAAGAATAACTAGCAAGATGTCCTATAGTTGTCTACGTGAGATGCGGTGGACCTGGGCACGACATTTAAAGGGGGAAATAGGGGAAGGTCGGCTCTACTGGGTGTTGTTTACAGACAATGGGACTAGGGAATGGGGGATTGGGGATAGTTGGGGAGTATTGGGGAAATAGGGGAATATTTACAAGCGGATATGGAGGCCAAATCCCATATCCGCAACAATATATATGTATATATATATATATATATATATATATATATATATATATATATATATATATATATATATATATATATATATATATATATATTGTTACGGACGCGGTTTAGATGTTACTTTGGGCCGAGCGGATGGTCCACCGCAACCGTTACAGCATCCCCGATTGGCCCGACTCCCCCAACGTTGACCAGATCGCACCACAGATATTCAATTTGGAAACCTCTAAAGCGACCGAAAGAGAAGGAAGAGAGAAGAAGACAGAGTACGGAGGAATAACAGGATTTATTATACACACAAGCAAAACGAAGGAGCGATCAAAATTATTTACAAGCAATGGATGGAAGAAGCAGTCACACAGTGCATCGTTAGCTTATACTAGTCAATTTACTTAACCCCAGGACAACGATTAGGACAGACGACGTTCACACTTACACGGGGGATATTGCAGGCAGGTATGGCTTGAGGATGGATGGTTGTTTTTGGGAGGCAATGGAGGATCCAGCGTGGATTGCTGCCTGGCGCGTCCTTTTTGTGGCCTGCGGCCCCTTAGCTGCCCCCTTAGCTGCAGCGCAGCTGGTCGCACGATGGCTCGCACACACCTGCTCGTTCAGGCGTCTTCCTTCTCCCCAGCAACAACGAGGGACAGCAAGCAAGAGGACGGGGTCAGAGCAAGAGCTGGAGGGGCAAGAGCAAGAGGGGCAAGAGAGTGGAGTGCGTCCCGCGGCGGCTTATATTGGTTTCCTCACCGAACCTTCGTGCACTTTCTCGGGGGTTCCCGCTCCGCCCTCTCTTAGCCAAACCCCTTGTTCTGGGTTGGATGAGCGGGGCCGACTTACTCCTCCCCCCTATGACGAGGGGGGCGACCCGTCTTCTCTAGCCACTCCCCTTGTTCGTAATGGCCGCAAATGGCGAAAACCGGTCAGCAGCTGCAGGTAAGGCGCCGTCACGTTGCACAGCAGTTCAGTACTGCAATAACGGTTGCTGTCAAAGCTCAAGTGGGGGAATCCCTGGCACTTGAGCTGCCATGGATCATCGGAGGGGCCTACGCTTTATTTCGTTTGATGCAATGCAGAGTCAATCTAGTGGGAAACACATATTTAGCCTACATAGAATAAGGAAATAAACTATTTAAAAAGATATATCGTGGCCTGTGTGTGAGTTTCATGGAATTAACTAGGAGGACGGCTGTGACCATTATTTACATTACAAGGGTGTTACACACAACAAAACCATACTTTTCACATTCGTTACACTTTCTCCAAAATTGTTACACTTCTCAAAACCGTTACACTTCTCAAATTCGTTACACTGCACCCTCCTTTCTTCAGGCCCGTCCTCGGGCCTACAAAACTTTAACTTAGTGTGACACGTAGGTGTAATTCCCTCTACAATTAACCTGACCCTGAGGGTGACAATCTTAAAACACAAATAAGTATGTCCCCCTATTGCATTGCACCCTGTCTAACAGACTCAAGCCCACAGCTAACCGAATTACGGAATTGTTCTCAAACTATACATTTATGGTGGGGAGCATTATTTACAGTGACGTTATTTCTTATTTACAACGCAACCCAGGACCTGTGTTTTTTTTTTCCTTTTTAGGGAACAAGAAAAAGAAATTCCTGTTGGGAGGGAGGAGACAACACGCATTGCATCGATGCACCAGTACCAATACCACCAAAGCACCCAAAAGCACCAAAAGCACCACAAAGCACCACTCGGTGCACAGTCACCACTGTTCATAATAAACACAACAAAACAACTGGTGGTGGTCTTCTCTTTCTCTGCTGGGCCGATGTTCTTCCCGACGTCTTCTGGCTTCATGCGGCCTACTTGGAAATAATAAAAAGCACAACTTGTGTTCATTTTTATTTAGGGCCTCAGGGGCCAACTAAGGGTGGTCCACCTGTTTGGCATAGGTGCCGCCTTACCGAGGTCCGCAAGCAAGATTCCCTGGCCACTATGGCCGGTCTCCAACAGAGGTGCCCTGCCCCAGAACCTGGGGTCCATCAAGTGGTACTTGGCCGCAGAACAGCGGTCCATAAAGTGGTACATCAACGCAATGCATGCTGGTTCTGAGAATCTCGTGCGCACAATGGCCATCTCACGCACGCTCCCCTCGGCACCCAATGGCGCACAGGTCCTCAAGTGGGAGACAAAAGGGGGGAAGACAAGTGAGCGAGGGGTAAGGTCACAAGGGTACACGTCCATAAAGGCAATGCAGGGTGAAGTGCGTACGGAGAGCGAAGTGAGAAAAACTCGTCCCTACCGTACGTCACCCCCCCTGTCACCTACACTACCCTTGCCCTTACCCCATATTTACAAGAATTTACACCTTTACAAATTCGTCACCACGTCTTGTCTTCCCCATCTTTCCCTTCTACACCAAATTCGTCTCCAATCCCTCTACTTCAAAATTTGCCATCACCAATTCATCATCAATCCTCATAAGGAGGGAGAGATGGAATTACGCACAATGCCACACCCACGTCATGATGCGTCTCACAATCCAAACATTTGCATCATAAAAAATACTCAAAACATGGCATGGTGTGGAGGTACGTCATCTTTACTTCAGGTGAGTGCATGTAGATGGTGCGAGGAGACTTCAATCCTAACTATCCTCTAAATGACTTTAACACCCTTTACACTACCCGGGGTCTTTCCCTGCCAATCCATTGGCCACTTACTCTATGGGTTCTAACAACCAATTCCCATTGACCAAACTGTGGTGCTTCTCAATTTGGGGTCTCACTCCCCCGATTCATCTCCCGGTGCCCTTGCACAATTTCTGGGCTGTGACGTGTAGCTCTCCCAGCAGGTCTACCCACCTGCACACCTCCACCACTGTAGTTGCCACCCGAGCTTACCTAGCTCCTCACCCGAACCTAACTAACTGGGGAAGACCCCTCCTGGCTCTGTCACCCCACTCGGTGCCCTCTGGCACTGGGCTACCCGGGTCCGTCCTCCGGATCCTCGGGCCCCATCCACGACAACTACTACCGGCTCCCAGAGCCCACCTGCGGCCTCACCTGGCCGACATCCTCACAGTGGTGGAGTGCCCAAACCAACTAAACACACTAACAGGCTACACGCCCAGCCATTTCCACAACACTAATGCACCCATCCAAACATCATTCTTCCACTCACACCACAGATGCCAATATCCAACCACAATTTACCTATACCCTCTACCTAACACTTACACTACCCGCCCCGGGTATTCGTGATGGGGGTCCATCCTTCCCCCATTCACACCTTCGCACCATCCACTCCACTCCATAGTTTCCACCATACTCACTCCAAGACCATCCATCCCAATACGCCATATATCCCATACCATTTATTCCACACAACCATTCTCCATACCTGTTGTTGCACACCTGTGCACTCACACCTGGTGCCACCTGCACCCTCCTTTCTTCCTGGACCATTTGGTCAACACAACACGCAATCACCACTACTCCCTCATACACTGCTCCATACACCTGTTCAGTTGCACACCTGTGCAATCACACCTGTTCAATCACACCTGTTCAATCCTCAAACACACGGCATCATCTCATCTAACTACTCCCCTCTGAAACTTGCGCTTCCCAGTCGCCCCTTTAAACTATTGCGTTCCCACGTCATTATCATCCACGCTAATCTACCTGCGTCCCCACTACAGGTATCCTTGTCACTAACTAACCTTAACGTCACCTAATGTCATCTTCTAGGTCCCTACACACGATATCCTAACCCACCCGGGCTAGTTTTCACTGCCATCAACCCCATAAGCTCGTGCTCCTTTGCCCCCCCCCCCGTGAGGGATGGCAGAGTTGCTATCCCATCACGTGGAGCATCCCTTACTCCTATTCCCCCAGTCCTCTGATGCTACGAGCCCCCGTCGCAAGAGGTACTGGGTCCTGCCTCGGCCTCCAGAGCCGAGGCGATCCATGAGGGCGCCTGCTCGCCGGCATAAGGTCTTATCCGGTCGGCATGGACGATCCGAGGGGGGGCCCGTGGCCCCATTTTGATTTTAATGACCACGTCACAGATTTGCGACAGGACGACTCCCGGGCCTTGCCAGGGGGAGGTGAGTTTTGGGCACCTGCCCTTCCGCCTCCGGGGATTAAAGAACCAAATCTTCATCCCCGGAGCGTATTGACTCCCCTGGCTCCGGTCGTCGTACCTACGCTTCATCTTGGCCCCCGCCAGATGGAGCTGGCGGTGGGCGAAGGCATGGACCCACTCCATGCCTTCCTCCAGGTGACGTGCGTAACCCTCCCTCGGCAGTGTATCCGTGGTGTCTGGCACGGGACCGCATAGCAAGTCGGCGGGAGCCCGTAACTCCCGCCCATACATAAGCAACGCTGGACTGCATGCGGTGGCCCCGTGCTGGCTAGTTCGGTAGGCCATCAACAGGTACGGGAGATGTTCGTCCCAGTCATCCTGACGGGTAGTGGTGAACAATGCCAGTTGTTGGATCAATGTTCGATTGAACCTTTCCACCATCCCGTCAGATTGTGGCCGCAGGGGCGTGGTCCTGGTTTTTCGAATTGACAGGGGTCTGCACACATCTTTTAGCAATTGACTTTCAAAATTTCGACCCTGATCGGTGTGCAGCTCCTGTGGAATCCCGTGCCGACATACAAATCCTTCCACGAAGGCCTGTGCTACCACCCCTGCTTCTTGGTTGGGGAGGGCATAGGCCTCCGGCCACTTGGTGAAATAGTCCATCACAACGAGGATATACTTATTACCTTGGCGGGTGCGGGGTAGTGGTCCTAGAATATCCATAGCCACCCGCTCAAGGGGGGCCCCCACCTGATGTAATTGAAGGGGGGCCCTCATCCTCCGTGCTGGACACTTTTTGGCAGAACAGGCGTCGCATCTCCGACACCAGTCCTGTATGTCGCGCCCCATATTCACCCAATAGAACCTCCGGCGGACCCGAGATATTGTCTTTGTCCTGCCCAAATGGCTGCCGGAGCGGGTACCATGCACCTGTTGCAATATGACGTTCTTAAATTTGTCAGGGACTATCACCAGCCAGGAAGTTATATCAGAGGGAACCTCCACCCACTTGCGATACAAGATGTTGCCTTTCAATTCCAGGGTCTGCCACTGAGCCCAATACGCCTTTGTTTGCGCCCCGAGGGGGGTGACCTCTTCCCCCTTTGGTCTTTGCCCCAATTTGACCCATTGGAACACCGGCCCCAGAACAGGATCCTCCTGCTGGGCCGTGCTCCAAGCCAACTCTCCAAATTCCTCGTCCGCGGTTAGTGGCAAAATTGGCCCTCTCACCCGGGTTGCCCGGATGACGAGAATCGGGGCGGAATCGCCCAATTGCTCCCTCTCCTCGTGTCTCGCACAAAATTTACAGTTTTCCCCCAGACAAGGACGCCGAGAGAGTGCGTCCGCATTACCATGGGCCTTCCCAGCCCTATGGGCCACATCAAAATCGTACTGCTGCAACTTTTCCAACCACCTTGCAATTTGGCCCTCCGGTTCCTTGAACCGAAGGAGCCATTGCAAGGAGGAATGGTCAGTTCTAACCAAAAATTTCCGCCCGTACAGGTACGGGTGGAAATGGTTCATGGCAGCCAGCATAGCCAATAACTCTTTGCGAGTGACACAATAATTTCGCTCGGGCCTACTTAAGGCCCGACTATAGTAACCAATCACTCTCTCCACGCCCTCCTGTGTCTGAGACAAAACTGCGCCCAATCCTTCCTGGCTCGCATCCGTGTCCAGGGTAAATGCCCCGTTGCTAGTGGGGTAAGCTAGAAGGGGTGCGGATGTTAGACACCCCTTCAATTTTTGGAAGGCCTCGTGGCACTCCCGTGTCCAATTAAATCGCGTCCCCTTCTCCGTAAGCCGGTGGAGGGGACGGGCCAACTCCGCAAATTTCGCCACAAAGCGCCGGTAGTAGGAGCAGAGTCCCAAAAATCCCCGCACCTCCTTGATGGTACGTGGTGCGGGCCACTCCTCTACCACTTTAATTTTGTCTGGGTCCGTTTTTACCCCCTCGCGGCCGATCACGTGACCTAGATAGGCCACCTCTCTTGCAAACAAAGTGCACTTACTCGGGTTCAGCTTCAACCCTGCCTGTCTGAGGCACCCGAACACCTGGTCCAAATTAGCTACCGCCTGGGGGAAGGTCTTGGCATGTACTAGGACGTCATCCAGGTATACCAGGCATGATTGCCATGGCATGCCGCCTAGTACATGTTCCATTAATCGCTCAAAGGTGGCGGGGGCGTTACACAAACCAAACGGCATCACAGTGAACTGATACAGCCCCTTACCTGTGGAAAATGCCGTTTTCTCCTTCCCTGTCCGATCCATCTCCACCTGCCAATACCCACTCTTGAGGTCCAAAATTGTGAACCAATTTGAGCCCGCAACGGCATCGAGGGTGTCATCAATCCTTGGCAGGGGATATGAGTCCTTGAGTGTCACGTTGTTTAGCTGGCGATAGTCCACGCAGAAACGCGTGGTCCCATCCTTCTTTTTGACCAGCACAACAGGTGACATCCAAGGACTTCCCGAGGGCTCGATCACGCCCGCGTCGAGCATTTTTTCAACCTGCTCGTCAGCTTCCGCCCTCTTGCTCCAAGGGAGCCGTCGGGCGGCCTGACGAATAGGCCGGGCCTCACCGGTGTGGATCTGATGTTTCACCAGGCCCGTACGTCCAATATCCTCGGTGGACAGGGAAAAGAGGTCCAAATGGGACCCAACCAGTTTGTGTAAGGCCTCCCTCTGGGTACCTCCCAACTCTACACTACTACGATTTACCATCTCGCAAATGGGATCGGGCCAATTCCTAGAACTTATTGAAGGCTCCCCCTGGGGCCGGCTCGGCTGGACGTTCTCGCCCCTCACTGACGCGACTTCTCTAACTGGGGTGCAGCCAGCTACCTTCGTGCCCCTCACTATAGTGCGTGGTTCTGTGCTAATATTAATTACTCGGACGGCCACCACCGGCCCGTCCGTTTTTACAAGGGTAAGGCCCATGTTTAAACCAGGTATGGATAGCGCTGCCACCGGTTCGACCAGGCCGCAGGATTCCTGCCATGTCGGGCGAGCTGCCCATCGGGCCGGCACTATGGCCTCGGCCCCCGGAGGGATGGTCACGGCCTCAGGAGCCTCCAGCTCCACCCTCTCGGCGGTGCTCACCCCCTCCAATGGTAGCTCTTCCACTCCCCATCGCAGGATCCCCCGACTCAAGTCGATTTTACACCCGCTGGCAGTCAACAAATCCAACCCTATTAAGCATGGGTCGCACACCTCCGCCACCCAAACCTCTATCTCTTGCTTTACCGATCCCAACTTGAGGGTCACAAAACCACGCCCTATGATAGGAGCCGTTGCCCCGGTAGCCAACTGCAAACTATGATTTTCCAGACGCTGGATTTTACCCCAGCTGTCTGCACTCGAATTAAGGATCACGGGGCTGATGATCGTGGCGCTGGCTCCCGTGTCCACCACGGCGTCTACCCCCACGCCGGCAATTTTGCACCTAATTGTCAAACTACCCGTCCCAATTTGGCCACAATGAATGACCTGTCGCGTCAACGAGGGCTTCTCTCCATCCCCTACTGCCGAACACCGCCCTGCATGCCCGGCACGTTCTAGTTTCCCGGGCCCTGGCGGGGGGGGGGGTGTCTGAGGTCGGCTAGGCCGATCTACACGGGGCGGAGTTGAGGGCATCGGTTGGCGGAAACGTCCCGGCGCGGAGCTCGACACTCCCAGGCACGGTGACCCATCCGAGCACAATTATAGCACCTCACCTGGTAAGGTGCTTGCCTCCGGTATTCCAAATTCCCCCCCCTGTATGTCCGAATTGGGGTACTCTGTCGGGGACTACCGGGTGCCACCGCTGGGGCCGCCTGCCATGGTCCAGGTCCCGCCAGGCGCCGATCCACTAACCTCCGGACCATGCTCTCCAGGTCAGGGCCCCCGTCAGGGGCGGGCCCCCTTGGGGGGCCGCCCCCCATCACGGGCCCCATCTGACGCACCGCCACTGCGTGGCGCTCGCCTCCCCGGGCCAGGGGCCTCGCTGCTTCCCAACGGGCTGCAGCGTCGGCCGCCTGACTCATGGTTTGCGGGCGCCACATGGCGAGCTGTTGCCGGAGCTCCAGATCCGGAAGGGCCTGAATAAAGTGATCCAGCGCCAGGCTTTCCTGGGAACTCGCTGCCATGTCCGCGTGTGCAATCCCGACCGCGCGGCGAATATCGTGAGCAAGTTCCCCGATGGTCTCCTGGGGCTTGCGTTTTCGCTGCGCAAGTTGCGCTTTAACAAGCTCGCTTTGCTGTTCAATGCCGAACCGATTAATTAATGCCGCACGGAGAGCTGGCAGGGTGAGATCACCCGGTGGTAAAGCCGTCAGCACCTCCGCCGCCGCACCGCGCAGTGCCCCCACCAGGTGTACTCCACCTTCGTCCGGATTCCAACCGTTGCCTTTACACACGTACTCAAACTGCGCCAGGTACGCCCTCAAATCACTCTTGCCGTCATATGGCGCGAGTGGGACCTTGTGGGCGCCCGAAGGTCGGACACCGCGCGTCACTCCTTGCGGGATCAACGCGGGACCAACCCGTTCGGGCTCCCACAGTACGCTATTCCCGGGGGGCTCCCGCGCGTCCCCCGTCCCTCCAAACACTACCCCTCCTGGTGTCGATGCCTGGGTCGCCCCTCCGCAACCCGCTACCCACGCCATACCCCCACATCCTTGCTCACCAGCACCCCCCTCACTCCCCATAGCCAAACCTCCTTGCACACCTCCCCTGTCCATCCACTCCGGACCAGTCATACATCTTACCATTGGTCCCTCACGAACACCCGGGTCTACACCACCCCCCAAGCCGACTGAATCTCCCCTCACATCATATACATTGCCACTCACCTCCGTACCTCGTCGTCGCACCTCCTCTGCCACCTGCAAACTTTTTATTTGGTGAGTGAGCACCTCATCATGATTTGAACACAGACCTTGTACATATTCCATGACTTCCTCCTTTATCTCCCTCTTAGTTTCCCTCCGTCTCTTCTTAATTTCACTCACCCCCTCTTCCACCTCCTCTAATTTTTCCTTTACCTCCTTCAGCTCCCTGTGCGCCCCCTCTATTTCTTCCTCCATCGCTACTTTAACCGTTTCTATGTGCGTCCTTACCTCCCGGTCCTTCGTCTCCATTACTTCTGTCACCTCTTCCAACCTCTTCGTCAATTTTTTCTCCTCATGTACCATTTGACATTCCTTCTGTGTCGCTATTAATTCATTTTTAATGTCCTTTTGTGTCGCTTTTAAACCCCCGATGATTGCAGTGTTCTTTTCCACTTGGTCCGCTAGTTCCCTTTGTCCCACTGTCAGCTGCTCTACTCCCTTCGTCAGACCCTCTATGCCCCCCTGTAACCTAGCCGTATTATTCCTCACCTCTTTCTCCATACGCTTCTCACCTCGCTTTACCTCCTCACGTAGCCCCGAAACCTCCTCACTTACACCTCGTCGTATCCCCTCTTTCATCTCCTCCATCTCTTTTGTAGATGCCACCCTCATCTGTCCCAATTCATCCCTCTGAGCATCCAGTTTACTTTCTAACCCGATTTGCACCTCCTCTATCTGGTTCCCCATTCGTTTGATTTCCCTGGCAGATTGTTCCCCTATTTCCTGCAATTTGTCCTCCATCCTATTTTCTAACCCCATTAACCCATTTTTCACCTCTTTTATCCCGTTGTCTAACCCCTCAAAATTATTGTCTAACTTCCCAAATTTCTTGTCTAACCCCTCAAAATTATTGTCTAACTTCCCAAATTTCTTGTCTAATCCCTCAAAATTATTGTCTAACTTCCCAAATTTCTTGTCTAACCCCTCACCGGTACCCCTCGCTTCGTCCCTCATTACCCACAATTGCTCACCCTGAGCATCCATCCGGTTCCCCATTACCCCCATTTGGCCCTCCAATCGCTCACCCTGAGCATCCATCCCTTTGAAATTATCGTCTGTTTTTACCATAAAGGCCATCATCTGTTTCATAAACAGGTTCCAATTCATTGGCATCTCGGGTTCGGCTACCGCGACCATGGGCGCGGCTAAATTTGGTGCCGCAACAACCATGTGCGCGAGGACGCCATCTTGTGCACCCGAAACCTCGTGCGCGAGAGCGCCATTTTGTGCGTCTGATACCCCCTCAACCACATCCTCCATATACATTTCCCCGAGGTCCTGAGTTACCCCTAACCCGTCTATCTCCCCCACCGACATCCGATCACCTTGATTGTCCATGGCGCGATCTCAAAATTCGGGTTTTATAAAACAAAATTTCGGCAGCACGTAATTTTGACCAAAAAATTTTTTCCTACACGTTTTAAAAATTTGGTTCGGGCCTCGAATCCCACTCCTCGACACCAATTGTTACGGACGCGGTTTAGATGTTACTTTGGGCCGAGCGGATGGTCCACCGCGACCGTTACAGGATCCCCAATTGGCCCGACTCCCCCAACGTTGACCAGATCGCACCACAGATATTCAATTTGGAAACCTCTAAAGCGACCGAAAGAGAAGGAAGAGAGAAGAAGACAGAGTACGGAGGAATAACAGGATTTATTATACACACAAGCAAAAAGAAGGAGCGATCAAAATTATTTACAAGCAATGGATGGAAGAAGCAGTCACACAGTGCATCGTTAGCTTATACTAGTCAATTTACTTAACCCCAGGACAACGATTAGGACAGACGACATTCACACTTACACGGGGGATATTGCAGGCAGGTATGGCTTGAGGATGGATGGTTGTTTTTGGGAGGCAATGGAGGGTCCAGCGTGGATTGCTGCCTGGCGCGTCCTTTTCGTGGCCTGCGGCCCCTTAGCTGCCCCCTTAGCTGCAGCGCAGCTGGTCGCACGATGGCTCGCACACACCTGCTCGTTCAGGCGTCTTCCTTCTCCCCAGCAACAACGAGGGACAGCAAGCAAGAGGACGGGGTCAGAGCAAGAGCTGGAGGGGCAAGAGCAAGAGGGGCAAGAGAGTGGAGTGCGTCCCGCGGCGGCTTATATTGGTTTCCTCACCGAACCTTCGCGCACTTTCTCAGGGGTTCCCGCTCCGCCCTCTCTTAGCCAAACCCCTTGTTCTGGGTTGGATGAGCGGGGCCGACTTACTCCTCCCCCCTATGACGAGGGGGGCGACCCGTCTTCTCTAGCCACTCCCCTTGTTCGTAATGGCCGCAAATGGCGAAAACCGGTCAGCAGCTGCAGGTAAGGCGCCGTCACGTTGCACAGCAGTTCAGTACTGCAATAACGGTTGCTGTCAAAGCTCAAGTGGGGGAATCCCTGGCACTTGAGCTGCCATGGATCATCGGAGGGGCCTACGCTTTATTTCGTTTGATGCAATGCAGAGTCAATCTAGTGGGAAACACATATTTAGCCTACATAGAATAAGGAAATAAACTATTTAAAAAGATATATCGTGGCCTGTGTGTAAGTTTCATGGAATTAACTAGGAGGACGGCTGCGACCATTATTTACATTACGAGGGTTTTACACACAACAAAACCATACTTTTCACATTCGTTACACTTTCTCCAAAATTGTTACACTTCTCAAAACCGTTACACTTCTCAAATTCGTTACAATATATATATATATATATATATATATATATATATATATATATATATATATATATATATATATTTAATATATATATATATATATATATATATATATATATATATATATATATATATATATATATATATATATATATATGTTGTGGATATGAGGATTGTGTTTTTTTTATTGTGTTTTTTTATTATTATTGCTTTATTCTGGACCCTCCTTACTCCAGTTATGTATAAAGGTCAAAGGGCGTCCCATAATTAGGTCATAAACAATCACGTCAGCCAATCATAGATTTCCCCCTGGTTGATAGTTATATCTTTATTATGTGTATTAGGGTAAGGCCTTGTCTTCCATTAAGATGACACTCCATTGCACCAAGTGAAATAGAGTAGATTCCTTTCACATTCCCCTTTCGTCATTGCCAAGCCTCAATTGCCAATTACATCCCCTCCAAGCCTCAATTTGCTACAGCGGTGGGTTGCTGATTTTGCCCCAAAGCCGCCATTGAACATGTGCTCAGCTCGGGGAAGAAGGGCGTGCCCGCCCATCGTCATCAAGGGTGACGTCAGAGGGCCTGTGCCCACCAATCAGGGCCGAAGCGAGCCCACCGAGGGGCGTGTCCTGAAGGCCGGTGGCTTGATTGCCTGAGGCGCTATAAAAAGCGCGCGCGCAAGGGACTGCCAGAGAACATCCAGGGAAGCACAAAGCCTGCTATTCGTCGCCTTGCTCGCAGAAGTTGGACCAAGAGAGAAAGAGTGGTTGGACCAAGAGAGAAAGAGTGGTTGGACAGAGAGACGTGCCAAGAAAGAGTTGAGCCAGAGAACCAGCAGCTTTGGGTTACACAAGCAGCATTGACTCCACCAGGCAGCGTCGATCCGTTACCCCGCGGGAACCAGATTGCGGAGGCATCGGTGGCCGTCGAGGTCCAGCCCGACGTCCCGTGTGGGATAAGGCCGAACCATCTGCCCCAGCTAAACCTTCCCATTCCTCCTTCCAGCATTTATTCCAACGATTCCATCCTTCTTGTGTATGTGAGTTTGTTTCGTTTGTTCTTTCCTTGGGTATTTAATTAAGCTTGTATAAGTTAACGTTGCACTGTGTCTCTAATATCTTCTGTAAATTATTTTATTATCTTTCCTTCTTCCTTGGTTACTTTTGAGCGTGTAAATAATAGGAATAAATTAGGAGTATTTCCAACCTTTTCGTCTTCTTCTTCTTCTTCTTCTTCACATCCGTGTCGCTTTTGTCTTTTCCACATTGAATATCCGTGGCGCGATCCGGCCAACGTTCGGGAATCGGGTTAGTCGGGGTAACTGTTAGGGCCGCGGGGCCTCCGCTCGGCAAAAACCAACATCTTATCTGCGGTCCGTAACAATTGGTGTCTGGGAGTGAATTACGAGGCCCGAACCAAATTTATAAAACATGTAGAAAAAATTTGGTCAAAATTTGGAGCGGCCAAGATTTAGTTTTTAAAATCCTCAATTTGAAAGTCGCGCCATGGCTGGTCAAGGCGACGGGATGCCGGTGGGGGAACTAGAAGAGGGGTTAGGAGTAACCCAGGATCAGAGGGAGGAGAACAATGAGGAGGTGGTTGAGGAGGTTTCAGGCACGCAAATGGCGCCCTCGCACACGAGGTTTCAGGCGCGCAAAATGGCGCCTCGCACATGGCTACCGAGTGAAACCGAGTGCGAGCGAGAATGCACGTCGGGGTGTACGGAGTGTGACACGGAGAGTGAGTTGGTGATGGCGCAGGTGCGAGAGGGCACATCGGAGCGCGAGTGTGAAACCGAGTGCGAGCAAGAATGCACGTCGGGGTGTACGGAGTGTGACACGGAGAGTAAGGTGGTGGTGGAACGTGTGCGAGGAAGCACACCTGAGTTGGTTGTGGCGCGGGTGTGGGTGAGCCCATCTGAGCGCATTAGTGGGTGGATGCAAGGGTGCACACCCATGGTGAGTGGTACGGAGTACGTACCGAGGGAGAGTGCGCAAGACGGTGCGCGAGGTGTGTTAAGAGAGTGTGCGCGAGAGGTGTGGTGTGTAACAGGGAGTGCGTTGGTGGAATGTACGGACGGCGTTGGAGCACCGAGCTTGGTGAGGGTGAAAGGGGTAGCGTATGCGTGTGAGCATGCAGGTGAAGCATCGACGGTAACCGGGTTAGCGGTTAGAGCGACGGATAGCCGATGCGAGCACTCGGGGCGTAGTGTGCTTTGTTGGATGCCAGGCCCGGCGCGGATCGAAGCTGCGTCGTTTCTCTTCGAAGCGTCGTTGCCGATTCGGGCTTGGCCCCGCCCCGCACGGTCGAGTCCGGGCCTTGTCGGGCGAGTCGACCGGTCCCGGTTCAAGGGCGAGTGGGAAGAAGCGGAACGGTGCCCCCTCGCGGGGACGGGGTTCCGACCGGGCGAGCCTCAGCCATCGGGCCCGGGACCGCAAGGTACCGAGCCGCGATGATGCGTGGAACCTCAGCCCGAGCATGCCTCCTCCCCAGAGTCGTGAATGCCGGACGGATCCAACCAAGGCGACCAAACCACCCGAATTCATTGCTCGGCTTTGCGAAGCCGAGTTTTAATGATGTGACGACGCACCGAGGCTCAGATAAAGCGGACTGTGATGATGATGATACTGATCGTGTTTTGATCCGAAATTTAGAAAAGTGAATAGAATTGGCAGTAATTGGAAATTTTTGATTGGTTGCAATTGGATGAGCAAAATTTATAGTGAGAGATACCCGATGTGGTGGGATGGCAACTCAGCCATCTCTCACAACGGGGGCAAAGGAGCACTAGACTTATGGGGTTTATGGCAGCGTAAGCTCGCCGAGGGAGGGTTTGGATAATGTGTAGGGACCTAGAAGATGACCTTAGGTAACGTTAAGATTAGGTAGTGACGATGATACCTGTAGTGGGGACGCAGGTAGGTTAGTGTGGATGATAATGACGTGGTATGTGCTTAGTTTAAAGGGAAGACGGGGAGCACTAAGTTAGCAGGGCAACAGGTAGATTAGATGATGCCGTGTGAGTGTTGGAGGTGTATTCAAGTGTATTGAGCAGGGTATGAGTAACTGATTGTGATTGTGAGTTGTATTGTGATTGCACAGGTGTGCAACTGAACAGGTGGATGGAGCAGTGTTTGAGTGAGTGATGGTGATGAGTATGGTGCTGACCAAATGGTCCAGGAAGGAAGGAGGGGGCAGGTGGCACCAGGTGTGATTGCACAGGTGTGCAACAACAGGTGTATGGAGAATGGTTGTGTGGAATACATGGAGTGTGGAGTATATGGAGTATTGGAATGGATGGTCGTGGAGTGAGTATGGTGGAAACTATGGAGTGGAGTGGATGGTGCGGAGGTGTGAATGGGGGAAGAGTGGACCCCCATCACGAATACCCGGGGAGGGTATTGTAAGTGTTAGATAGAGGGTATAGGTAAATTGTGGTTGGATATTGGCATCTTTGGTGCGTGTGGAAGAATGGTTTTTGGATGGGTGCATTAGTGACGTGGAAATGGCTGGGCGTGTGGCCTGTTAGTGTGTGTAGTTAAATGGGCACTCCGCCACTGTTAGGATGTCAGCCAGGTGAGGCCACAGGTGGGCTCTGGGAGCCGTTAGAGTTGTGGATATCAACATGTAGATGATAAACCAACATGTAGCAGGATATCTCAAAAGGTTATGAACGGATTTGGACGAAACTTGGTGGACAGGTTGTGTGTGCAACAAGGAAGAATTGATTCCATTTTGGTGAAGATCCGGATCTGGATCCAGCTCGTGGAATTTTTCAAGTGATTCTTCACCATTGGCAGATGGGGCCAAAAACGAAACATAGCAGGATATCTCAAAAAGTTTTGGACGGATGATTTTGATTGAACATGATTCTGTATTGTGATTTTCTGGTCTACTCCGGAATACCAAACATAAACTATTCACAATGAGTCGCTTCTTGACGGAAATATAAAGCGAGCAGGTGGGGGGAAGAGAGGCTGGAGCAGGAGGAGGGGGAAGAGAGGCTGGAGCAGGAGGAGGGAGAGGGAAGGGGGAGGGAGGCGAGGAGGGAAGGGGAGAGGGAGTGGAGGAGGGAAGGGGAGGGGGGAAGGGGGGCGAGGAGGGAAGGGGGGAGGGAGTGGAGGAGGGAAGGGGAGAGGGAGTGGAGGAGGGAAGGGGGAGGGGAGGGGGGGAAGGGGGAGGGGAGGGGGGGAAGGGGGGAGGGGAGGGGGGAAGGGGGAGGGGGGAAGGGGGAGGGGGGAAGGGGAAGGGAAGGGAGGAGGGGGAAGGTGGATGGAGGGGAGGAGGGGGAGGAGGGGGAGGGAGGGGAGGAGGGAAGGGAGAGCAGTGGAGTGGGAGGAAAGAGGGAGGGAGGGGGGAAGGGGGGGGGGAGGGGGGGAAGGGGAAGGGGGGAAGGGGGAGGGGGGAAGGGGGAGGGAAGGGAGGAGGGGGAAGGGGGAGGGAGGGGAGGAGGGGGAGGAGGGGGAGGGAGGGGAGGAGGGAAGGGAGAGCAGTGGAGTGGGAGGAGGTGAGAAGAAGGGAGGGTGGAGGTGGAAAGAGGGAGGGAGGATGGAGCGAGGAAAGCAGGGAGGAGTGAGTGACTATATCGCACAAAAATGTTAGTCAATGAAAAAATGGGAACGTGAAAACAAAAGGCAGCTCTGTTTACTGTAACGCCATGGCTTGCAAAAGCAGACTGAATAGTGTTCACTAAGTGGTGGTTCACCTCGTTAATCATATTCAAAGAGGGTCTTATAACACACCCAAACTTCCCCGGCCTTGTCACTAATTAATTAAGTACACAGGCATTTCTCACTTCATTTGTGGAGCCTTCACCAAGCGACTTAAGCACTCCAGCGAAATGGGTGATAAGGAACGGCTGGCTTGGCAAGCGATAGCAAGCCGATTGCTTCTTGGTGAAATGGCTGAGGAATTTTAAAAACAGATCGAATTCACGCATCAAATAATGTGGAAACGACTGAGAGCAAACACATTTTAAAAAATGGCTGCTATAAACACAACAAAACTTCCCCCAGCCTTGTGAATAAAACAAAAATGTAGGTCTGTCTACTGTAACGCCATGGCTTGCAAAAGCAGCCTGAATAGCATTCACCAATCGCGAGATGTGGTAAATTCTGTCAGATTTCACTCCAGATTTGGACATTATTTAGTCTACAGCATCCAATCATCATATCCGCATCCATATTTTGATGATATGCTTCAATTAATGTAATGATAATTATTTATATGAATAATGGACTATTCCATGGCAAGAGAAAATGGTTGTTATTAGTAAAAAGGAGAAGAGGAAAATACAGATCTTGGCAACTGATTTTGTAAAAAAATGAATGTGAGATAATGAAAATAATGTGAAAGAAAATTGTTAAGGATGTAAAATTGAGGCCTATTATTATTATTTTTTTGTTTTATTTGTTAGAAAATAAAGAAAAAGGGAGGAAAGGATGATCTCAAGGAATTGTGGGCTGAAAGTAATGTGAAACATATACAGATGGGTTTTGTTGGGAATTGATACAAAGGAAATCTGTGATAATTATGATAAAAATACATAAATGGTTAATTTTGGATTTTTGATTTGATTTGGGAAAAATTGAGCATCTGAATTACATGAGATATTTTGGAAGTAAAATATGAAAGTAAGGTTGATGAAAGAAGACGAAGTCTTTAAAAGTTACAGTAAGATTTGATTTCCTTCTCACCTTGTGGTGAGAGGACCCCATGATTGTTGCTGGCAAATGTTGATGAAATACATGATAATATTTGAGATTCTGGGTGATAGAATTTTGGGTATTTTTTTTGTTTTGTAAGAAAAAAGAGAAAAACAATTTTGAACATTTATTGAATACATTCATATGTACTTTGGTTATGCTAAAAAAACTAAAAAAACAAAAAAAACATGTACACCCCTGATTTAATGTTTTGTTCAGGTGTTACTACACATGAAATATAAATCTTTGACAATGTGATCAATAATCCCGATTATGTCCTACCTTATAACAATTTACATTGGTTCACAAGTTCCCGAGAACATTTGTGGTTTTTCAACACTAACACAAGTGCGAAAAGTGGTTTTTCAACACTAACACAAGTGCAAAAAGTGGTTTTTCAACACTATCACAAGTGCAAAAAGTGTTTTTTTCCACACTAATACAAGTGCAAAAGTGGTTTCCTGCACCAACACAAGTGCGAAAAGTGGTTTTTCAACACTAACACAAGTGCGAAAAGTGGTTTTTCAACACTAACACAAGTGCGAAAAGTGGTTTTGCAACACTATCACAAGTGCAAAAAGTGTTTTTTTCCACACTAATACAAGTGCAAAAGTGGTTTCCTGCACCAACACAAGTGCGAAAAGTGGTTTTTCAACACTAACACAAGTGCGAAAAGTGTTTTTTCAACACTAACACAAGTGCGAAAAGTGGTTTTTCAACACCAACACAAGTTCTAAAAGTGTTTTTTCCACACTAATACAAGTGCAATAGTGGTTTCCTGCACCAACACAAGTGTGAAAAGTGATTTTTCAACACTAATACAAGTGCGAAAAGTGGTTTTTTCAACACTAACACAAGTGCGAAAAGTGGTTTTTCAACACTAACACAATGTGCGAAAAGTGGTTTTTTCAACACTATCACAAGTGCAAAAAGTGGTTTTTCAACACTAACACAAGTGCGAAAAGTGGTTTTTCAACACTAACACAAGTGCGAAAAGTGTTTTTTCCACACTAATACAAGTGCAAAAGTGGTTTCCTGCACCAACACAAGTGCGAAGAAAGTGGTTTTTCAACACTAACACAAGTGCGAAAAGTGGTTTTTCAACACTAACACAAGTGCGAAAAGTGGTTTTTCAACACTAACACAAGTGCGAAAAGTGGTTTTTCAACACCAACACAAGTTCGAAAGTGTTTTTTCCACACTAATACAAGTGCAAAAGTGGTTTCCTGCACCAACACAAGTGTGAAAAGTGGTTTTTCAACACTAACACAAGTGCGAAAAGTGGTTTTTCAACACTAACACAAGTGCGAAAAGTTGGTTTTTCAACACTAACACAAGTGCGAAAAGTGGTTTTTTCAACACTAACACAAGTGCGAAAAGTGGTTTTTCAACACTAACACAAGTGCGAAAAGTCGTTTTTCAACACTAACACAAGTGCGAAAAGTGGTTTTTCAACACTATCACAAGTGCAAAAAGTGGTTTTTCAACACTAACACAAGTGCGAAAAGTGGTTTTTCACACTAACACAAGTGCGAAAAGTGTTTTTTTCCACACTAATACAAGTGCAAAAGTGGTTTCCTGCACCAACACAAGTACGGAAAAGTGGTTTTTCAACACTAACACAAGTGCAAAAATGTTTTTTCAACACTAACACAAGTGCGAAAAGTGGTTTTTCAACACCAACACAAGTTCTAAAAGTGTTTTTTTCCAAACTAATACAAGTGCAAAAGTGGTTTCCCTGCACCAACACAAGTATGAAAAGTGATTTTTCAACACTAATACAAGTGCGAAAAGTGGTTTTTCAACACTAACACAAGTGCGAAAAGTGGTTTTTCAACACTAACACAAGTGCGAAAAGTCGTTTTTCAACACTATCACAAGTGCAAAAAGTGGTTTTTCAACACTAACACAAGTGCGAAAAAGTGGTTTTTTCAACACTAACACAAGTGCGAAAAGTGTTTTTCCACACTAATACAAGTGCAAAAAGTGGTTTCCTGCACCAACACAAGTGCGAAAAGTGGTTTTTCAACACTAACGCAAGTGCGAAAAGTGGTTTTTCAACACTAACACAAGTGCGAAAAGTGGTTTAATCAACACTAACACAAGTGCGAAAAGTGGTTTTTCAACACCAACACAAGTTCGAAAAGTGTTTTTTCCACACTAATACAAGTGCAAAAGTGGTTTCCTGCACCAACACAAGTGTGAAAAGTGGTTTTTCAACACTAACACAAGTGCGAAAAGTGGTTTTTCAACACTAACACAAGTGCGAAAAGTGGTTTTTCAACACTAACACAAGTGCGGAAAAGTGGTTTTTCAACACTAACACAAGTGCGAAAAGTGGTTTTTCAACACTAACACAAGTGCGAAAAGTCGTTTTTCAACACTAACACAAGTTGCGAAAAGTGGTTTTTCAACACTATCACAAGTGCAAAAAGTGGTTTTTCAACACTAACACAAGTGCGAAAAGTGGGTTTTTCAACACTAACACAAGTGCGAAAAGTGTTTTTTCCACACTAATACAAGTGCAAAAGTGGTTTCCTGCACCCAACACAAGTACGAAAAGTGGTTTTTCAACACTAACACAAGTGCAAAAAGTGGTTTTTCAACACTATCACAAGTGCAAAAAGTGTTTTTTTCCACACTAACACAAGTGCGAAAAGTGGTTTTTTCAACACTATCACAAGTGCAAAAAGTTTTTTTTTCCACACTAATACAAGTGCAAAAGTGGTTTCCTGCACCAACACAAGTGCGAAAAGTGGTTTTTTCAACACTAACACAAGTGCGAAAAGTGGTTTTTCAACACTATCACAAGTGCAAAAAGTGGTTTTTCAACACTAACACAAGTGCGAAAAGTGGTTTTTCAACACTAACACAAGTGCGAAAAGTGGTTTTTCAACACTATCACAAGTGCAAAAAGTGGTTTTTCAACACTATCACAAGTGCGAAAAGTGGTTTTTTCAACACTAACACAAGTGCGAAAAGTCCTGCACCAACACAAGTGCGAAAAGTGGTTTTTCAACACTAACACAAGTGCGAAAAGTGGTTTTTCAACACTAACACAAGTGCGAAAAGTGGTTTTTCAACACTATCACAAGTGCAAAAAGTGTTTTTTCCACACTAATACAAGTGCAAAAGTGGTTTCCTGCACTAACACAAGTGCAAAAAGTGGTTTTTCAACACTAACACAAGTGCGAAAAGTGTTTTTTCAACACTAACACAAGTGCAAAAAGTGGTTTTTCAACACCAACACAAGTTCGAAAAGTGTTTTTTCCACACTAATACAAGTGCAAAAGTGGTTTCCTGCACCAACACAAGTGTGAAAAGTGGTTTTTCAACACTAACACAAGTGCGAAAAGTGGTTTTTCAACACTAAGACAAGTGCGAAAAGTGGTTTTTCAACACTATCACAAGTGCAAAAAGTGGTTTTTCAACACTAACTCAAGTGCGAAAAGTGGTTTTTCAACACTAACACAAGTGCGAAAAGTGTTTTTTCCACACTAATACAAGTGCAAAAGTGGTTTCCTGCACCAACACAAGTGCGAAAAGTGGTTTTTCAACACTAACACAAGTGCGAAAAGTGTTTTTTCCACACTAATACAAGTGCAAAAGTGGTTTCCTGCACCAACACTAGTGCGAAAAGTGGTTTTTCAACACTAACACAAGTGCGAAAAGTGGTTTTTCAACACTAACACAAGTGCGAAAAGTGTTTTTTCCACACAAATACAAGTGCAAAAGTGGTTTCCTGCACCAACACTAGTGCGAAAAGTGGTTTTTCAACACTAACACAAGTGCGAAAAGTGGTTTTTCAACACTAACACAAGTGCGAAAAGTGTTTTTTCCACACAAATACAAGTGCAAAAGTGGTTGCCTGCACCAACACAAGTGCGAAAAGTGGTTTTTCAACACTATCACAAGTGCAAAAAGTGTTTTTTCCACACTAGTACAAGTGCAAAAGTGGTTTCCTGCACCAACACAAGTGCGAAAAGTGGTTTTTCAACACTAACACAAGTGCGAAAAGTGGTTTTTCAACACTGACACAAGTGCGAAAAGTGGTTTTTCAACACTAACACAAGTGCGAAAAGTGTTTTTTCCACATTAATACAAGTGCAAAAGTGGTTTCCTGCACCAACACAAGTGCGAAAAGTGGTTTTTCAACACTAATACAAGTGCGAAAAGTGTTTTTTCAACACTAACACAAGTGCGAAAGTGGTTTTTCAACACTAACACAAGTGCGAAAAGTGTTTTTTCCACACTAATACAAGTGCAAAAGTGGTTTCCTGCACCAACACAAGTGCGAAAAGTGGTTTTTCAACACTAACACAAGTGCGAAAAGTGTTTTTTCCACACTAACACAAGTGCGAAAAGTGGTTTTTCAACACTAACACAAGTGCGAAAAGTGGTTTTTCAACACTAACACATGTGCGAAAAGTGTTTTTTCCACACTAATACAAGTGCAAAAGTGGTTTCCTGCACCAACACAAGTGCGAAAAGTGGTTTTTCAACACTAACACAAGTACGAAAAGTGGTTTTTCAACACTAACACAAGTGCGAAAAGTGTTTTTTCCACACTAATACAAGTGCAAAAGTGGTTTCCTGCACCAACACTAGTGCGAAAAGTGGTTTTTCAACACTAATACAAGTGCGAAAAGTGGTTTTTCAACACTAACACAAGTGCAAAAAGTGTTTTTTCCACACTAATACAAGTGCAAAAGTCGTTTCCTGCACCAACACAAGTGCGAAAAGTGGTTTTTCAACACTAACACAAGTACGAAAAGTGGTTTTTCAACATTAACACAAGTGCGAAAAGTGTTTTTTCCACACTAATACAAATGCAAAAGTGGTTTCCTGCACCAACACAAGTGCGAAAAGTGGTTTTTCAACACTAACACAAGTGCGAAAAGTGGTTTTTCAACACTAACACAAGTGCGGAAAGTGGTTTTTCAACACTATCACAAGTGCAAAAAGTGTTTTTTCCACACTAATACAAGTGCAAAAGTGGTTTCCTGCACCAACACAAGTGCGAAAAGTGGTTTTTAAACACTAACACAAGTGCAAAAAGTGGTTTTTCAACACTAACACAAGTGCGAAAAGTAGTTTTTCAACACTATCACAAGTGCATAAAGTGTTTTTTCCACACTAATACAAGTGCAAAAGTGGTTTCCTGCACCAACACAAGTGCGAAAAGTGTTTTTTCAACACTAACACAAGTGCGAAAAGTGGTTTTTCAACACTAACACAAGTGCGAAAAGTGGTTTTTCAACACTAACACAAGTGTGAAAAGTGTTTTTTCCACAATAATACAAGTGAAAAAGTGGTTTCCTGCACCAACACAAGTGCGAAAAGTGGTTTTTCAACACTAACACAAGTGCAAAAAGTGGTTTTTCAACACTAACACAAGTGCGAAAAGTGGTTTTTCAACACTAACACAAGTGCGAAAAGTGTTTTTTCCACACTAATACAAGTGCAAAAGTGGTTTCCTGCACCAACACAAGTGCGAAAAGTGGTTTTTCAACACTAACACAAGTGCGAAAAGTGGTTTTTCAACACTAACACAAGTGCGAAAAGTGGTTTTTCAACACTATCACAAGTGCAAAAAGTGTTTTTTCCACACTAACACAAGTGCGAAAAGTGGTTTTTCAACACTATCACAAGTGCAAAAAGTTTTTTTTCCACACTAATACAAGTGCAAAAGTGGTTTCCTGCACCAACACAAGTGCGAAAAGTGGTTTTTCAACACTAACACAAGTGCGAAAAGTGGTTTTTCAACACTAACACAAGTGCGAAAAGTGGTTTTTCAACACTATCACAAGTGCAAAAAGTGTTTTTTCCACACTAATACAAGTGCAAAAGTGGTTTCCTGCACCAACATAAGTGCGAAAAGTGGTTTTTCAACACTAACACAAGTGCAAAAAGTGGTTTTTCAACACTAACACAAGTGCGAAAAGTGGTTTTTCAACACTAACACAAGTGCGAAAAGTGTTTTTTCCACACTAATACAAGTGCAAAAGTGGTTTCCTGCACCAACCCAAGTGCGAAAAGTGGTTTTTCAACACTAACACAAGTGCGAAAAGTGGTTTTTCAACACTATCACAAGTGCAAAAAGTGTTTTTTCCACACTAATACAAGTGCAAAAGTGGTTTCCTGCACCAACACAAGTGCAAAAAGTGGTTTTTCAACACTATCACAAGTGCGAAAAGTGTTTTTTCCACACTAACACAAGTGCGAAAAGTGGTTTTTCAACACTAACACAAGTGCGAAAAGTGGTTTTTCAACACTAACACAAGTGCGAAAAGTGTTTTTTCCACACTAATACAAGTGCAAAAGTGGTTTCCTGCACCAACACAAGTGCGAAAAGTGGTTTTTCAACACTAATACAAGTGCGAAAAGTGTTTTTTCAACACTAACACAAGTGCGAAAAGTGGTTTTTCAACACTAACACAAGTGCGAAAAGTGTTTTTTCCACACTAATACAAGTGCAAAAGTGGTTTCCTGCACCAACACAAGTGCGAAAAGTGGTTTTTCAACACTAACACAAGTGCGAAAAGTGTTTTTTCCACACTAACACAAGTGCGAAAAGTGGTTTTTCAACACTAACACAAGTGCGAAAAGTGGTTTTTCAACACTAACACATGTGCGAAAAGTGTTTTTTCCACACTAATACAAGTGCAAAAGTGGTTTCCTGCACCAACACAAGTGCGAAAAGTGGTTTTTCAACACTAACACAAGTACGAAAAGTGGTTTTTCAACACTAACACAAGTGCGAAAAGTGTTTTTTCCACACTAATACAAGTGCAAAAGTGGTTTCCTGCACCAACACTAGTGCGAAAAGTGGTTTTTCAACACTAATACAAGTGCGAAAAGTGGTTTTTCAACACTAACACAAGTGCAAAAAGTGTTTTTTCCACACTAATACAAGTGCAAAAGTCGTTTCCTGCACCAACACAAGTGCGAGAAGTGGTTTTTCAACACTAACACAAGTACGAAAAGTGGTTTTTCAACATTAACACAAGTGCGAAAAGTGTTTTTTCCACACTAATACAAATGCAAAAGTGGTTTCCTGCACCAACACAAGTGCGAAAAGTGGTTTTTCAACACTAACACAAGTGCGAAAAGTGGTTTTTCAACACTAACACAAGTGCGGAAAGTGGTTTTTCAACACTATCACAAGTGCAAAAAGTGTTTTTTCCACACTAATACAAGTGCAAAAGTGGTTTCCTGCACCAACACAAGTGCGAAAAGTGGTTTTTAAACACTAACACAAGTGCAAAAAGTGGTTTTTCAACACTAACACAAGTGCGAAAAGTAGTTTTTCAACACTATCACAAGTGCATAAAGTGTTTTTTCCACACTAATACAAGTGCAAAAGTGGTTTCCTGCACCAACACAAGTGCGAAAAGTGTTTTTTCAACACTAACACAAGTGCGAAAAGTGGTTTTTCAACACTAACACAAGTGCGAAAAGTGGTTTTTCAACACTAACACAAGTGTGAAAAGTGTTTTTTCCACAATAATACAAGTGAAAAAGTGGTTTCCTGCACCAACACAAGTGCGAAAAGTGGTTTTTCAACACTAACACAAGTGCAAAAAGTGGTTTTTCAACACTAACACAAGTGCGAAAAGTGGTTTTTCAACACTAACACAAGTGCGAAAAGTGTTTTTTCCACACTAATACAAGTGCAAAAGTGGTTTCCTGCACCAACACAAGTGCGAAAAGTGGTTTTTCAACACTAACACAAGTGCGAAAAGTGGTTTTTCAACACTAACACAAGTGCGAAAAGTGGTTTTTCAACACTATCACAAGTGCAAAAAGTGTTTTTTCCACACTAACACAAGTGCGAAAAGTGGTTTTTCAACACTATCACAAGTGCAAAAAGTTTTTTTTCCACACTAATACAAGTGCAAAAGTGGTTTCCTGCACCAACACAAGTGCGAAAAGTGGTTTTTCAACACTAACACAAGTGCGAAAAGTGGTTTTTCAACACTAACACAAGTGCGAAAAGTGGTTTTTCAACACTATCACAAGTGCAAAAAGTGTTTTTTCCACACTAATACAAGTGCAAAAGTGGTTTCCTGCACCAACATAAGTGCGAAAAGTGGTTTTTCAACACTAACACAAGTGCAAAAAGTGGTTTTTCAACACTAACACAAGTGCGAAAAGTGGTTTTTCAACACTAACACAAGTGCGAAAAGTGTTTTTTCCACACTAATACAAGTGCAAAAGTGGTTTCCTGCACCAACCCAAGTGCGAAAAGTGGTTTTTCAACACTAACACAAGTGCGAAAAGTGGTTTTTCAACACTATCACAAGTGCAAAAAGTGTTTTTTCCACACTAATACAAGTGCAAAAGTGGTTTCCTGCACCAACACAAGTGCAAAAAGTGGTTTTTCAACACTATCACAAGTGCGAAAAGTGTTTTTTCCACACTAACACAAGTGCGAAAAGTGGTTTTTCAACACTAACACAAGTGCGAAAAGTGGTTTTTCAACACTAACACAAGTGCGAAAAGTGTTATATTCCACACTAATACAAGTGCAAAAGTGGTTTCCTGCACCAACACAAGTGCGAAAAGTGGTTTTTCAACACTAACACAAGTGCGAAAAGTGGTTTTTCAACACTAACACAAGTGCGAAAAGTGGTTTTTCAACACTAACACAAGTGCGAAAAGTGGTTTTTCAACATTAACACAAGTGCGAAAAGTGGTTTTTCAACACTATCACAAGTGCAAAAAGTGGTTTTTCAACACTAACACAAGTGCGAAAAGTGGTTTTTCAACACTAACACAAGTGCGAAAAGTGTTTTTTCCACACTAATACAAGTGCAAAAGTGGTTTCCTGCACCAACACAAGTGCGAAAAGTGGTTTTTCAACACTAACACAAGTGCGAAAAGTGGTTTTTCAACACTAACACAAGTGCGAAAAGTGGTTTTTCAACACTATCACAAGTGCAAAAAGTGTTTTTTCCACACTAATACAAGTGCAAAAGTGGTTTCCTGCACTAACACAAGTGCAAAAAGTGGTTTTTCAACACTAACACAAGTGCGAAAAGTGGTTTTTCAACACCAACACAAGTTCGAAAAGTGTTTTTTCCACACTAATACAAGTGCAAAAGTGGTTTCCTGCACCAACACAAGTGTGAAAAGTGGTTTTTCAACACTAACACAAGTGCGAAAAGTGGTTTTTCAACACTAACACAAGTGCGAAAAGTGGTTTTTCAACACTATCACAAGTGCAAAAAGTGGTTTTTCAACACTAACTCAAGTGCGAAAAGTGGTTTTTCAACACTAACACAAGTGCGAAAAGTGTTTTTTCCACACTAATACAAGTGCAAAAGTGGTTTCCTGCACCAACACAAGTGCGAAAAGTGGTTTTTCAACACTAACACAAGTGCGAAAAGTGGTTTTTCAACACTAACACAAGTGCGAAAAGTGGTTTTTCAACACTAACACAAGTGCGAAAAGTGTTTTTTCCACACTAATACAAGTGCAAAAGTGGTTTCCTGCACCAACACAAGTGCGAAAAGTGGTTTTTCAACACTAACACAAGTACGAAAAGTGGTTTTTCAACACTAACACAAGTGCGAAAAGTGTTTTTTCCACACTAATACAAGTGCAAAAGTGGTTTCCTGCACCAACACTAGTGCGAAAAGTGGTTTTTCAACACTAACACAAGTGCGAAAAGTGGTTTTTCAACACTAACACAAGTGTGAAAAGTGTTTTTTCCACACTAATACAAGTGCAAAATTGGTTTCCTGCACCAACACAAGTGCGAAAAGTGGTTTTTCAACACTATCACAAGTGCAAAAAGTGTTTTTTCCACACTAGTACAAGTGCAAAAGTGGTTTCCTGCACCAACACAAGTGCGAAAAGTGGTTTTTCAACACTAACACAAGTGCGAAAAGTGGTTTTTCAACACTGACACAAGTGCGAAAAGTGGTTTTTCAACACTAACACAAGTGCGAAAAGTGTTTTTTCCACATTAATACAAGTGCAAAAGTGGTTTCCTGCACCAACACAAGTGCGAAAAGTGGTGTTTCAACACTAATACAAGTGCGAAAAGTGTTTTTTCAACACTAACACAAGTGCGAAAAGTGGTTTTTCAACACTAACACAAGTGCGAAAAGTGTTTTTTCCACACTAATACAAGTGCAAAAGTGGTTTCCTGCACCAACACAAGTGCGAAAAGTGGTTTTTCAACACTAACACAAGTGCGAAAAGTGTTTTTTCCACACTAACACAAGTGCGAAAAGTGGTTTTTCAACACTAACACAAGTGCGAAAAGTGGTTTTTCAACACTATCACAAGTGCAAAAAGTGGTTTTTCAACACTAACTCAAGTGCGAAAAGTGGTTTTTCAACACTAACACATGTGCGAAAAGTGTTTTTTCCACACTAATACAAGTGCAAAAGTGGTTTCCTGCACCAACACAAGTGCAAAAAGTGGTTTTTCAACACTAACACAAGTACGAAAAGTGGTTTTTCAACACTAACACAAGTGCGAAAAGTGGTTTTTCAACACTAACACATGTGCGAAAAGTGGTTTTTCAACACTAACACATGTGCGAAAAGTGTTTTTTCCACACTAATACAAGTGCAAAAGTGGTTTCCTGCACCAACACTAGTGCGAAAAGTGGTTTTTCAACACTAATACAAGTGCGAAAAGTGGTTTTTCAACACTAACACAAGTGCGAAAAGTGTTTTTTCCACACTAATACAAGTGCAAAAGTGGTTTCCTGCACCAACACAAGTGCGAAAAGTGGTTTTTCAACACTAACACAAGTGCGAAAAGTGGTTTTTCAACATTAACACAAGTGCGAAAAGTGGTTTTTCAACACTAACACAAGTGCGAAAAGTGTTTTTTCCACACTAATACAAATGCAAAAGTGGTTTCCTGCACCAACACAAGTGCGAAAAGTGGTTTTTCAACACTAACACAAGTGCGAAAAAGGGTTTTTCAACACTAACACAAGTGCGGAAAGTGGTTTGTCAACACTATCACAAGTGCAAAAAGTGTTTTTTTCCACACTAATACAAGTGCAAAAGTGGTTTCCTGCACCAACACAAGTGCGAAAAGTGGTTTTTAAACACTAACACAAGTGCGAAAAGTGGTTTTTCAACACTAACACAAGTGCGAAAAGTGGTTTTTCAACACTATCACAAGTGCAAAAAGTGTTTTTTCCACACTAATACAAGTGCAAAAGTGGTTTCCTGCACCAACACAAGTGCGAAAAGTGGTTTTTCAACACTAACACAAGTGCGAAAAGTGGTTTTTCAACACTAACACAAGTGCGAAAAGTGGTTTTTCAACACTAACACAAGTGTGAAAAGTGTTTTTTGCACAATAATACAAGTGAAAAAGTGGTTTCCTGCACCAACACAAGTGCGAAAAGTGGTTTTTCAACACTAACACAAGTGCAAAAAGTGGTTTTTCAACACTAACACAAGTGCGAAAAGTGGTTTTTCAACACTAACACAAGTGCGAAAAGTGTTTTTTCCACACTAATACAAGTGCAAAAGTGGTTTCCTGCACCAACACAAGTGCGAAAAGTGGTTTTTCAACACTAACACAAGTGCGAAAAGTGGTTTTTCAACACTAACACAAGTGTGAAAAGTGGTTTTTCAACACTAACACAAGTGCAAAAAGTGTTTTTTCCACACTAATACAAGTGCAAAAGTGGTTTCCTGCACCAACACAAGTGCGAAAAGTGGTTTTTCAACACTAACACAAGTGCGAAAAGTGGTTTTTCAACACTAACACAAGTGCCAAAAGTGGTTTTTCAACACTATCACAAGTGCAAAAAGTGTTTTTTTCCACACTAATACAAGTGCAAATGTGGTTTCCTGCACCAACACAAGTGCGAAAAGTGGTTTTTCAACACTAACACAAGTGCAAAAAGTGGTTTTTCAACACTAACACAAGTGCGAAAAGTGGTTTTTCAACACTAACACAAGTGCGAAAAGTGTTTTTTCCACACTAATACAACTGCAAAAGTGGTTTCCTGCACCAACACAAGTGCGAAAAGTGGTTTTTCAACACTAACACAAGTGCGAAAAGTGGTTTTTCAACACTAACACAAGTGCGAAAAGTGTTTTTTCCACACTAATACAAGTGCAAAAGTGGTTACCTGCACCAACACAAGTGCGAAAAGTGGTTTTTCAACACTAACACAAGTGCGAAAAGTGGTTTTTCAACACTAACACAAGTGCAAAAAGTGTTTTTTCCACACTAATACAAGTGCAAATGTGGTTTCCTGCACCAACACAAGTGCGAAAAGTGGTTTTTCAACACTAACACAAGTGCGAAAAGTGGTTTTTCAACACTAACACAAGTGCCAAAAGTGGTTTTTCAACACTATCACAAGTGCAAAAAGTGTTTTTTCCACACTAATACAAGTGCAAATGTGGTTTCCTGCACCAACACAAGTGCGAAAAGTGGTTTTTCAACACTAACACAAGTGCGAAAAGTGGTTT
Source organism: Myxine glutinosa (assembly GCF_964187855.1). Lineage (NCBI taxonomy): Eukaryota > Metazoa > Chordata > Myxini > Myxiniformes > Myxinidae > Myxine > Myxine glutinosa. The sequence continues at coordinate 97,127 of NW_027616495.1, read as the reverse complement.
TTCAACACTAACACAAGTGCGAAAAGTGGTTTTTCAACACTAACACAAGTGCGAAAAGTGTTTTTTCCACACTAATACAAGTGCAAAAGTGGTTTCCTGCACCAACACAAGTGCGAAAAGTGGTTTTTCAACACTAACACAAGTGCGAAAAGTGGTTTTTCAACACTAACACAACTGCGAAAAGTGGTTTTTCAACACTAACACAAGTGCGAAAAGTGTTTTTTCCACACTAATACAAGTGCAAAAGTGGTTTCCTGCATCAACACAAGTGCGAAAAGAGGTTTTTCAACACTAACACAAGTGCGAAAAGAGATTTTTCAACACTAACACAAGTGCGAAAAGTGTTTTTCCACACTAATACAAGTGCAAAAGTGGTTTCCTGCACCAACACAAGTGCGAAAAGTGGTTTTTCAACACTAACACAAGTGCGAAAAGTGGTTTTTCAACACTAACACAAGTGCGAAAAGTGTTTTTTCCACACTAATACAAGTGCAAAAGTGGTTTCCTGCACCAACACAAGTGCGAAAAGTGGTTTTTCAACACTAACACAAGTGCGAAAAGTGGTTTTTCAACACTAACACAAGTGCGAAAAGTGGTTTTTCAACACTAACACAAGTGTGAAAAGTGTTTTTTCCACACTAATACAAGTGCAAAATTGGTTTCCTGCACCAACACAAGTGCGAAAAGTGGTTTTTCAACACTATCACAAGTGCAAAAAGTGTTTTTTCCACACTAGTACAAGTGCAAAAGTGGTTTCCTGCACCAACACAAGTGCGAAAAGTGGTTTTTCAACACTGACACAAGTGCAAAAAGTGGTTTTTCAACACTAACACAAGTGCAAAAAGTGTTTTTTCCACATTAATACAAGTGCAAAAGTGGTTTCCTGCACCAACACAAGTGCGAAAAGTGGTTTTTCAACACTAATACAAGTGCGAAAAGTGTTTTTTCAACACTAACACAAGTGCGAAAAGTGGTTTTTCAACACTAACACAAGTGCGAAAAGTGTTTTTTCCACACTAATACAAGTGCAAAAGTGGTTTCCTGCACCAACACAAGTGCGAAAAGTGGTTTTTCAACACTAACACAAGTGCGAAAAGTGTTTTTTCCACACTAACACAAGTGCGAAAAGTGGTTTTTCAACACTAACACAAGTGCGAAAAGTGGTTTTTCAACACTATCACAAGTGCAAAAAGGGGTTTTTCAACACTAACTCAAGTGCGAAAAGTGGTTTTTCAACACTAACACATGTGCGAAAAGTGTTTTTTCCACACTAATACAAGTGCAAAAGTGGTTTCCTGCACCAACACAAGTGCAAAAAGTGGTTTTTCAACACTAACACAAGTACGAAAAGTGGTTTTTCAACACTAACACAAGTGCGAAAAGTGGTTTTTCAACACTAACACATGTGCGAAAAGTGGTTTTTCAACACTAACACATGTGCGAAAAGTGTTTTTTCCACACTAATACAAGTGCAAATGTGGTTTCCTGCACCAACACTAGTGCAAAAAGTGGTTTTTCAACACTAATACAAGTGCGAAAAGAGATTTTTCAACACTAACACAAGTGCGAAAAGTGTTTTTCCACACTAATACAAGTGCAAAAGTGGTTTCCTGCACCAACACAAGTGCGAAAAGTGGTTTTTCAACACTAACACAAGTGCGAAAAGTGGTTTTTCAACACTAACACAAGTGCGAAAAGTGTTTTTTCCACACTAATACAAGTGCAAAAGTGGTTTCCTGCACCAACACAAGTGCGAAAAGTGGTTTTTCAACACTAACACAAGTGCGAAAAGTGGTTTTTCAACACTAACACAAGTGCGAAAAGTGGTTTTTCAACACTAACACAAGTGTGAAAAGTGTTTTTTCCACACTAATACAAGTGCAAAATTGGTTTCCTGCACCAACACAAGTGCGAAAAGTGGTTTTTCAACACTATCACAAGTGCAAAAAGTGTTTTTTCCACACTAGTACAAGTGCAAAAGTGGTTTCCTGCACCAACACAAGTGCGAAAAGTGGTTTTTCAACACTAACACAAGTGCGAAAAGTGGTTTTTCAACACTGACACAAGTGCGAAAAGTGGTTTTTCAACACCAACACAAGTGCGAAAAGTGTTTTTTCCACATTAATACAAGTGCAAAAGTGGTTTCCTGCACCAACACAAGTGCGAAAAGTGGTTTTTCAACACTAATACAAGTGCGAAAAGTGTTTTTTCAACACTAACACAAGTGCGAAAAGTGGTTTTTCAACACTAACACAAGTGCGAAAAGTGTTTTTTCCACACTAATACAAGTGCAAAAGTGGTTTCCTGCATCAACACAAGTGCGAAAAGAGGTTTTTCAACACTAACACAAGTGCGAAAAGAGATTTTTCAACACTAACACAAGTGCGAAAAGTGTTTTTCCACACTAATACAAGTGCAAAAGTGGTTTCCTGCACCAACACAAGTGCGAAAAGTGGTTTTTCAACACTAACACAAGTGCGAAAAGTGGTTTTTCAACACTAACACAAGTGCGAAAAGTGTTTTTTCCACACTAATACAAGTGCAAAAGTGGTTTCCTGCACCAACACAAGTGCGAAAAGTGGTTTTTCAACACTAACACAAGTGCGAAAAGTGGTTTTTCAACACTAACACAAGTGCGAAAAGTGGTTTTTCAACACTAACACAAGTGCGAAAAGTGGTTTTTCAACACTAACACAAGTGTGAAAAGTGTTTTTTCCACACTAATACAAGTGCAAAATTGGTTTCCTGCACCAACACAAGTGCGAAAAGTGGTTTTTCAACACTATCACAAGTGCAAAAAGTGTTTTTTCCACACTAGTACAAGTGCAAAAGTGGTTTCCTGCACCAACACAAGTGCGAAAAGTGGTTTTTCAACACTAACACAAGTGCGAAAAGTGGTTTTTCAACACTGACACAAGTGCAAAAAGTGGTTTTTCAACACTAACACAAGTGCGAAAAGTGTTTTTTTCCACATTAATACAAGTGCAAAAGTGGTTTCCTGCACCAACACAAGTGCGAAAAGTGGTTTTTCAACACTAATACAAGTGCGAAAAGTGTTTTTTCAACACTAACACAAGTGCGAAAAGTGGTTTTTCAACACTAACACAAGTGCGAAAAGTTTTTTTCCACACTAATACAAGTGCAAAAGTGGTTTCCTGCACCAACACAAGTGCGAAAAGTGGTTTTTCAACACTAACACAAGTGCGAAAAGTGTTTTTTCCACACTAACACAAGTGCGAAAAGTGGTTTTTCAACACTAACACAAGTGCGAAAAGTGGTTTTTCAACACTATCACAAGTGCAAAAAGTGGTTTTTCAACACTAACTCAAGTGCGAAAAGTGGTTTTTCAACACTAACACATGTGCGAAAAGTGTTTTTTCCACACTAATACAAGTGCAAAAGTGGTTTCCTGCACCAACACAAGTGCAAAAAGTGGTTTTTCAACACTAACACAAGTACGAAAAGTGGTTTTTCAACACTAACACAAGTGCGAAAAGTGGTTTTTCAACACTAACACATGTGCGAAAAGTGGTTTTTCAACACTAACACATGTGCGAAAAGTGTTTTTTCCACACTAATACAAGTGCAAATGTGGTTTCCTGCACCAACACTAGTGCAAAAAGTGGTTTTTCAACACTAATACAAGTGCGAAAAGAGATTTTTCAACACTAACACAAGTGCGAAAAGTGTTTTTCCACACTAATACAAGTGCAAAAGTGGTTTCCTGCACCAACACAAGTGCGAAAAGTGGTTTTTCAACACTAACACAAGTGCGAAAAGTGGTTTTTCAACACTAACACAAGTGCGAAAAGTGTTTTTTCCACACTAATACAAGTGCAAAAGTGGTTTCCTGCACCAACACAAGTGCGAAAAGTGGTTTTTCAACACTAACACAAGTGCGAAAAGTGGTTTTTCAACACTAACACAAGTGCGAAAAGTGGTTTTTCAACACTAACACAAGTGTGAAAAGTGTTTTTTCCACACTAATACAAGTGCAAAATTGGTTTCCTGCACCAACACAAGTGCGAAAAGTGGTTTTTCAACACTATCACAAGTGCAAAAAGTGTTTTTTCCACACTAGTACAAGTGCAAAAGTGGTTTCCTGCACCAACACAAGTGCGAAAAGTGGTTTTTCAACACTAACACAAGTGCGAAAAGTGGTTTTTCAACACTGACACAAGTGCGAAAAGTGGTTTTTCAACACTAACACAAGTGCGAAAAGTGTTTTTTCCACATTAATACAAGTGCAAAAGTGGTTTCCTGCACCAACACAAGTGCGAAAAGTGGTTTTTCAACACTAATACAAGTGCGAAAAGTGTTTTTTCAACACTAACACAAGTGCGAAAAGTGGTTTTTCAACACTAACACAAGTGCGAAAAGTGTTTTTTCCACACTAATACAAGTGCAAAAGTGGTTTCCTGCACCAACACAAGTGCGAAAAGTGGTTTTTCAACACTAACACAAGTGCGAAAAGTGTTTTTTCCACACTAACACAAGTGCGAAAAGTGGTTTTTCAACACTAACACAAGTGCGAAAAGTGGTTTTTCAACACTATCACAAGTGCAAAAAGTGGTTTTTCAACACTAACTCAAGTGCGAAAAGTGGTTTTTCAACACTAACACATGTGCGAAAAGTGTTTTTTCCACACTAATACAAGTGCAAAAGTGGTTTCCTGCACCAACACAAGTGCAAAAAGTGGTTTTTCAACACTAACACAAGTACGAAAAGTGGTTTTTCAACACTAACACAAGTGCGAAAAGTGGTTTTTCAACACTAACACATGTGCGAAAAGTGGTTTTTCAACACTAACACATGTGCGAAAAGTGTTTTTTCCACACTAATACAAGTGCATAAGTGGTTTCCTGCACCAACACTAGTGCGAAAAGTGGTTTTTCAACACTAATACAAGTGCGAAAAGTGGTTTTTCAACACTAACACAAGTGCGAAAAGTGTTTTTTCCACACTAATACAAGTGCAAAAGTGGTTTCCTGCACCAACACAAGTGCGAAAAGTGGTTTTTCAACACTAACACAAGTGCGAAAAGTGGTTTTTCAACATTAACACAAGTGCGAAAAGTGGTTTTTCAACACTAACACAAGTGCGAAAAGTGTTTTTTCCACACTAATACAAATGCAAAAGTGGTTTCCTGCACCAACACAAGTGCGAAAAGTGGTTTTTCAACACTAACACAAGTGCGAAAAAGGGTTTTTCAACACTAACACAAGTGCGGAAAGTGGTTTGTCAACACTATCACAAGTGCAAAAAGTGTTTTTTCCACACTAATACAAGTGCAAAAGTGGTTTCCTGCACCAACACAAGTGCGAAAAGTGGTTTTTAAACACTAACACAAGTGCGAAAAGTGGTTTTTCAACACTAACACAAGTGCGAAAAGTGGTTTTTCAACACTATCACAAGTGCAAAAAGTGTTTTTTCCACACTAATACAAGTGCAAAAGTGGTTTCCTGCACCAACACAAGTGCGAAAAGTGGTTTTTCAACACTAACACAAGTGCGAAAAGTGGTTTTTCAACACTAACACAAGTGCGAAAAGTGGTTTTTCAACACTAACACAAGTGTGAAAAGTGTTTTTTGCACAATAATACAAGTGAAAAAGTGGTTTCCTGCACCAACACAAGTGCGAAAAGTGGTTTTTCAACACTAACACAAGTGCAAAAAGTGGTTTTTCAACACTAACACAAGTGCGAAAAGTGGTTTTTCAACACTAACACAAGTGCGAAAAGTGTTTTTTCCACACTAATACAAGTGCAAAAGTGGTTTCCTGCACCAACACAAGTGCGAAAAGTGGTTTTTCAACACTAACACAAGTGCGAAAAGTGGTTTTTCAACACTAACACAAGTGTGAAAAGTGGTTTTTCAACACTAACACAAGTGCGAAAAGTGTTTTTTCCACACTAATACAAGTGCAAAAGTGGTTTCCTGCACCAACACAAGTGCGAAAAGTGGTTTTTCAACACTAACACAAGTGCGAAAAGTGGTTTTTCAACACTAACACAAGTGCCAAAAGTGGTTTTTCAACACTATCACAAGTGCAAAAAGTGTTTTTTTCCACACTAATACAAGTGCAAATGTGGTTTCCTGCACCAACACAAGTGCGAAAAGTGGTTTTTCAACACTAACACAAGTGCAAAAAGTGGTTTTTCAACACTAACACAAGTGCGAAAAGTGGTTTTTCAACACTAACACAAGTGCGAAAAGTGTTTTTTCCACACTAATACAACTGCAAAAGTGGTTTCCTGCACCAACACAAGTGCGAAAAGTGGTTTTTCAACACTAACACAAGTGCGAAAAGTGGTTTTTCAACACTAACACAAGTGCGAAAAGTGTTTTTTCCACACTAATACAAGTGCAAAAGTGGTTACCTGCACCAACACAAGTGCGAAAAGTGGTTTTTCAACACTAACACAAGTGCGAAAAGTGGTTTTTCAACACTAACACAAGTGCAAAAAGTGTTTTTTCCACACTAATACAAGTGCAAATGTGGTTTCCTGCACCAACACAAGTGCGAAAAGTGGTTTTTCAACACTAACACAAGTGCGAAAAGTGGTTTTTCAACACTAACACAAGTGCCAAAAGTGGTTTTTCAACACTATCACAAGTGCAAAAAGTGTTTTTTCCACACTAATACAAGTGCAAATGTGGTTTCCTGCACCAACACAAGTGCGAAAAGTGGTTTTTCAACACTAACACAAGTGCGAAAAGTGGTTTTTCAACACTAACACAAGTGCGAAAAGTGGTTTTTCAACACTAACACAAGTGCGAAAAGTGTTTTTTCCACACTAATACAAGTGCAAAAGTGGTTTCCTGCACCAACACAAGTGCGAAAAGTGGTTTTTCAACACTAACACAAGTGCGAAAAGTGGTTTTTCAACACTAACACAACTGCGAAAAGTGGTTTTTCAACACTAACACAAGTGCGAAAAGTGTTTTTTCCACACTAATACAAGTGCAAAAGTGGTTTCCTGCATCAACACAAGTGCGAAAAGAGGTTTTTCAACACTAACACAAGTGCGAAAAGTGGTTTTTCAACACTAACACAAGTGCGAAAAGTGTTTTTCCACACTAATACAAGTGCAAAAGTGGTTTCCTGCACCAACACAAGTGCGAAAAGTGGTTTTTCAACACTAACACAAGTGCGAAAAGTGGTTTTTCAACACTAACACAAGTGCGAAAAGTGTTTTTTCCACACTAATACAAGTGCAAAAGTGGTTTCCTGCACCAACACAAGTGCGAAAAGTGGTTTTTCAACACTAACACAAGTGCGAAAAGTGGTTTTTCAACACTAACACAAGTGCGAAAAGTGGTTTTTCAACACCAACACAAGTGCGAAAAGTGTTTTTTCCACACTAATACAAGTGAAAAAGTGGTTTCCTGCACCAACACAAGTGCGAAAAGTGGTTTTTCAACACTAACACAAGTGCGAAAAGTGGTTTTTCAACACTAACACAAGTGTGAAAAGTGGTTTTTCAACACTATCACAAGTGCAAAAAGTGTTTTTTCCACACTAATACAAGTGCAAAAGTGGTTTCCTGCACCAACACATGTGCGAAAAGTGGTTTTTCAACACTAACACAAGTGCGAAAAGTGGTTTTTCAACACTAACACAAGTGCGAAAAGTGGTTTTTCAACACTATCACAAGTGCAAAAAGTGTTTTTTCAACACTAACACAAGTGCGAAAAGTGTTTTTCCACACTAATACAAGTGCAAAAGTGGTTTCCTGCATCAACACAAGTGCGAAAAGAGGTTTTTCAACACTAACACAAGTGCGAAAAGAGATTTTTCAACACTAACACAAGTGCGAAAAGTGTTTTTCCACACTAATACAAGTGCAAAAGTGGTTTCCTGCACCAACACAAGTGCGAAAAGTGGTTTTTCAACACTAACACAAGTGCGAAAAGTGGTTTTTCAACACTAACACAAGTGCGAAAAGTGTTTTTTCCACACTAATACAAGTGCAAAAGTGGTTTCCTGCACCAACACAAGTGCGAAAAGTGGTTTTTCAACACTAACACAAGTGCGAAAAGTGGTTTTTCAACACTAACACAAGTGCGAAAAGTGGTTTTTCAACACCAACACAAGTGCGAAAAGTGTTTTTTCCACACTAATACAAGTGAAAAAGTGGTTTCCTGCACCAACACAAGTGCGAAAAGTGGTTTTTCAACACTAACACAAGTGCGAAAAGTGGTTTTTCAACACTAACACAAGTGTGAAAAGTGGTTTTTCAACACTATCACAAGTGCAAAAAGTGTTTTTTCCACACTAATACAAGTGCAAAAGTGGTTTCCTGCACCAACACATGTGCGAAAAGTGGTTTTTCAACACTAACACAAGTGCGAAAAGTGGTTTTTCAACACTAACACAAGTGCGAAAAGTGGTTTTTCAACACTATCACAAGTGCAAAAAGTGTTTTTTCCACACTAATACAAGTGCAAAAGTGGTTTCCTGCACCAACACAAGTGCGAAAAGTGGTTTTTAAACACTAACACAAGTGCGAAAAGTGGTTTTTCAACACTAACACAAGTGCGAAAAGTGTTTTTTCCACACTAATACAAGTGCAAAAGTGGTTACCTGCACCAACACAAGTGCGAAAAGTGGTTTTTCAACACTAACACAAGTGCGAAAAGTGGTTTTTCAACACTAACACAAGTGCAAAAAGTGTTTTTTCCACACTAATACAAGTGCAAATGTGGTTTCCTGCACCAACACAAGTGCGAAAAGTGGTTTTTCAACACTAACACAAGTGCGAAAAGTGGTTTTTCAACACTAACACAAGTGCCAAAAGTGGTTTTTCAACACTATCACAAGTGCAAAAAGTGTTTTTTCCACACTAATACAAGTGCAAATGTGGTTTCCTGCACCAACACAAGTGCGAAAAGTGGTTTTTCAACACTAACACAAGTGCGAAAAGTGGTTTTTCAACACTAACACAAGTGCGAAAAGTGGTTTTTCAACACTAACACAAGTGCGAAAAGTGTTTTTTCCACACTAATACAAGTGCAAAAGTGGTTTCCTGCACCAACACAAGTGCGAAAAGTGGTTTTTCAACACTAACACAAGTGCGAAAAGTGGTTTTTCAACACTAACACAACTGCGAAAAGTGGTTTTTCAACACTAACACAAGTGCGAAAAGTGTTTTTTCCACACTAATACAAGTGCAAAAGTGGTTTCCTGCATCAACACAAGTGCGAAAAGAGGTTTTTCAACACTAACACAAGTGCGAAAAGAGATTTTTCAACACTAACACAAGTGCGAAAAGTGTTTTTCCACACTAATACAAGTGCAAAAGTGGTTTCCTGCACCAACACAAGTGCGAAAAGTGGTTTTTCAACACTAACACAAGTGCGAAAAGTGGTTTTTCAACACTAACACAAGTGCGAAAAGTGTTTTTTCCACACTAATACAAGTGCAAAAGTGGTTTCCTGCACCAACACAAGTGCGAAAAGTGGTTTTTCAACACTAACACAAGTGCGAAAAGTGGTTTTTCAACACTAACACAAGTGCGAAAAGTGGTTTTTCAACACCAACACAAGTGCGAAAAGTGTTTTTTCCACACTAATACAAGTGAAAAAGTGGTTTCCTGCACCAACACAAGTGCGAAAAGTGGTTTTTCAACACTAACACAAGTGCGAAAAGTGGTTTTTCAACACTAACACAAGTGTGAAAAGTGGTTTTTCAACACTATCACAAGTGCAAAAAGTGTTTTTTCCACACTAATACAAGTGCAAAAGTGGTTTCCTGCACCAACACATGTGCGAAAAGTGGTTTTCAACACTAACACAAGTGCGAAAAGTGGTTTTTCAACACTAACACAAGTGCGAAAAGTGGTTTTTCAACACTATCACAAGTGCAAAAAGTGTTTTTTCAACACTAACACAAGTGCGAAAAGTGTTTTTCCACACTAATACAAGTGCAAAAGTGGTTTCCTGCATCAACACAAGTGCGAAAAGAGGTTTTTCAACACTAACACAAGTGCGAAAAGAGATTTTTCAACACTAACACAAGTGCGAAAAGTGTTTTTCCACACTAATACAAGTGCAAAAGTGGTTTCCTGCACCAACACAAGTGCGAAAAGTGGTTTTTCAACACTAACACAAGTGCGAAAAGTGGTTTTTCAACACTAACACAAGTGCGAAAAGTGTTTTTTCCACACTAATACAAGTGCAAAAGTGGTTTCCTGCACCAACACAAGTGCGAAAAGTGGTTTTTCAACACTAACACAAGTGCGAAAAGTGGTTTTTCAACACTAACACAAGTGCGAAAAGTGGTTTTTCAACACCAACACAAGTGCGAAAAGTGTTTTTTCCACACTAATACAAGTGAAAAAGTGGTTTCCTGCACCAACACAAGTGCGAAAAGTGGTTTTTCAACACTAACACAAGTGCGAAAAGTGGTTTTTCAACACTAACACAAGTGTGAAAAGTGGTTTTTCAACACTATCACAAGTGCAAAAAGTGTTTTTTCCACACTAATACAAGTGCAAAAGTGGTTTCCTGCACCAACACATGTGCGAAAAGTGGTTTTTCAACACTAACACAAGTGCGAAAAGTGGTTTTTCAACACTAACACAAGTGCGAAAAGTGGTTTTTCAACACTATCACAAGTGCAAAAAGTGTTTTTTCCACACTAATACAAGTGCAAAAGTGGTTTCCTGCACCAACACAAGTGCGAAAAGTGGTTTTTCAACACTAACACAAGTGCGAAAAGTGTTTTTTCAACACTAACACAAGTGCGAAAAGTGGTTTTTCAACACTAACACAAGTGCGAAAAGTGTTTTTTCCACACTAATACAAGTGCAAAAGTGGTTTCCTGCACCAACACAAGTGCGAAAAGTGGTTTTTCAACACTAACACAAGTGCGAAAAGTGGTTTTTCAACACTAACACAAGTGCGAAAAGTGGTTTTTCAACACTAACACAAGTGCGAAAAGTGTTTTTTCCACACTAATACAAGTGCAAAAGTGGTTTCCTGCACCAACACAAGTGCGAAAAGTGGTTTTTCAACACTAACACAAGTGCGAAAAGTGTTTTTTCCACACTAATACAAGTGCAAAAGTGGTTTCCTGCACCAACACAAGTGCGAAAAGTGGTTTTTCAACACTAACACAAGTGCGAAAAGTGGTTTTTCAACACTAACACAAGTGCGAAAAGTGTTTTTTCCACACTATTACAAGTGCAAAAGTGGTTTCCTGCACCAACACAAGTGCGAAAAGTGGTTTTTCAACACTAACACAAGTGCGAAAAGTGGTTTTTCAACACTAACACAAGTGCGAAAAGTGGTTTTTCAACACTAACACAAGTGCAAAAAGTGTTTTTTCCACACTAATACAAGTGCAAAAGTGGTTTCCTGCACCAACACAAGTGCGAAAAGTGGTTTTTCAACACTAACTCAAGTGCGAAAAGTGGTTTTTCAACACTAACACAAGTGTGAAAAGTGGTTTTTCAACACTAACACAAGTGCGAAAAGTGTTTTTTCCACACTAATACAAGTGCAAAAGTGGTTTCCTGCACCAACACAAGTGCGAAAAGTGGTTTTTCAACACTAACACAAGTGCGAAAAGTGGTTTTTCAACACTAACACAAGTGCGAAAAGTGGTTTTTCAACACTAACACAAGTGCGAAAAGTGTTTTTTCCACACTAATACAAGTGCAAAAGTGGTTTCCTGCACCAACACAAGTGCGAAAAGTGATTTTTCAACACTAACACAAGTGCAAAAAGTGGTTTTTCAACACTAACACAAGTGCGAAAAGTGGTTTTTCAACACTAACACAAGTGCGAAAAGTGTTTTTTCCACACTAATACAAGTGCAAAAGTGGTTTCCTGCACCAACACAAGTGCGAAAAGTGGTTTTTCAACACTAACACAAGTGCGAAAAGTGGTTTTTCAACACTAACACAAGTGCGAAAAGTGTTTTTTCCACACTATTACAAGTGCAAAAGTGGTTTCCTGCACCAACACAAGTGCGAAAAGTGGTTTTTCAACACTAACACAAGTGCGAAAAGTGGTTTTTCAACACTAACACAAGTGCGAAAAGTGGTTTTTCAACACTAACACAAGTGCGAAAAGTGTTTTTTCCACACTAATACAAGTGCAAAAGTGGTTTCCTGCACCAACACAAGTGCGAAAAATGGTTTTTCAACACTAACTCAAGTGCGAAAAGTGGTTTTTCAACACTAACACAAGTGTGAAAAGTGGTTTTTCAACACTAACACAAGTGCGAAAAGTGTTTTTTCCACACTAATACAAGTGCAAAAGTGGTTTCCTGCACCAACACAAGTGCGAAAAGTGGTTTTTCAACACTAACACAAGTGCGAAAAGTGGTTTTTCAACACTAACACAAGTGCGAAAAGTGGTTTTTCAACACTAACACAAGTGCGAAAAGTGTTTTTTCCACACTAATACAAGTGCAAAAGTGGTTTCCTGCACCAACACAAGTGCGAAAAGTGATTTTTCAACACTAACACAAGTGCAAAAAGTGGTTTTTCAACACTAACACAAGTGCGAAAAGTGGTTTTTCAACACTAACACAAGTGCGAAAAGTGTTTTTTCCACACTAATACAAGTGCAAAAGTGGTTTCCTGCACCAACACAAGTGCGAAAAGTGGTTTTTCAACACTAACACAAGTGCGAAAAGTGGTTTTTCAACACTAACACAAGAGCGAAAAGTGGTTTTTCAACACTAACACAAGTGCGAAAAGTGTTTTTTCCACACTAATACAACTGCAAAAGTGGTTTCCTGCACTAACACAATTGCAAAAAGTGGTTTTTCAACACTAACACAAGTGCGAAAAGTGGTTTTTCAACACTAACACAAGTGCGAAAAGTGGTTTTTCACACTAACACAAGTGCGAAAAGTGTTTTTCCACACTAATACAAGTGCAAAAGTGGTTTCCTGCACCAACACAAGTGCGAAAAGTGGTTTTTCAACACTAACTCAAGTGCAAAAAGTGGTTTTTCAACACTAACACAAGTGCGAAAAGTGGTTTTTCAACACTAACACAAGTGCGAAAAGTGTTTTTTCCACACTAATACAAGTGCAAAAGTGGTTTCCTGCACCAACACAAGTGCGAAAAGTGGTTTTTCAACACTAACACAAGTGCGAAAAGTGGTTTTTCAACACTAACACAAGTGCGAAAAGTGGTTTTTCAACACTAACACAAGTGCGAAAAGTGTTTTTTCCACACTAATACAAGTGCAAAAGTGGTTTCCTGCACCAACACAAGTGCGAAAAGTGATTTTTCAACACTAACACAAGTGCAAAAAGTGGTTTTTCAACACTAACACAAGTGCAAAAAGGGTTTTTTCCACACTAATACAAGTGCAAATGTGGTTTCCTGCACCAACACAAGTGCGAAAAGTGTTTTTTCAACACTAACACAGGTGCAAAAAGTGGTTTTTCAACACCAACACAAGTTCGAAAAGTGTTTTTTCCACACTAATACAAGTGCAAAAGTGGTTTCCTGCACCAACACAAGTGTGAAAAGTGGTTTTTCAACACTAACACAAGTGCGAAAAGTGGTTTTTCAACACTAACACAAGTGCGAAAAGTGGTTTTTCAACACTATCACAAGTGCAAAAAGTGGTTTTTCAACACTAACTCAAGTGCGAAAAGTGGTTTTTCAACACTAACACAAGTGCGAAAAGTGTTTTTTCCACACTAATACAAGTGCAAAAGTGGTTTCCTGCACCAACACAAGTGCGAAAAGTGGTTTTTCAACACTTACACAAGTGCGAAAAGTGGTTTTTCAACACTAACACAAGTACGAAAAGTGGTTTTTCAACACTAACACAAGTGCGAAAAGTGTTTTTTCCACACTAATACAAGTGCAAAAGTGGTTTCCTGCACCAACACAAGTGCGAAAAGTGGTTTTTCAACACTAACACAAGTACGAAAAGTGTTTTTTCAACACTAACACAAGTGCGAAAAGTGTTTTTTCCACACTAATACAAGTGCAAAAGTGGTTTCCTGCACCAACACTAGTGCGAAAAGTGGTTTTTCAACACTAACACAAGTGCGAAAAGTGGTTTTTCAACACTAACACAAGTGCGAAAAGTGTTTTTTCCACACTAATACAAGTGCAAAAGTGGTTTCCTGCACCAACACAAGTGCGAAAAGTGGTTTTTCAACACTATCACAAGTGCAAAAAGTGTTTTTTCCACACTAGTACAAGTGCAAAAGTGGTTTCCTGCACCAACACAAGTGCGAAAAGTGGTTTTTCAACACTAACACAAGTGCGAAAAGTGGTTTTTCAACACTGACACAAGTGCGAAAAGTGGTTTTTCAACACTAACACAAGTGCGAAAAGTGTTTTTTCCACATTAATACAAGTGCAAAAGTGGTTTCCTGCACCAACACAAGTGCGAAAAGTGGTTTTTCAACACTAACAAAAGTGCGAAAAGTGTTTTTTCAACACTAACACAAGTGCGAAAAGTGGTTTTTCAACACTAACACAAGTGCGAAAAGTGTTTTTTCCACACTAATACAAGTGCAAAAGTGGTTTCCTGCACCAACACAAGTGCGAAAAGTGGTTTTTCAACACTAACACAAGTGCGAAAAGTGTTTTTTCCACACTAACACAAGTGCGAAAAGTGGTTTTTCAACACTAACACAAGTGCGAAAAGTGGTTTTTCAACACTATCACAAGTGCAAAAAGTGGTTTTTCAACACTAACTCAAGTGCAAAAAGTGGTTTTTCAACACTAACACATGTGCGAAAAGTGTTTTTTCCACACTAATACAAGTGCAAAAGTGGTTTCCTGCACCAACACAAGTGCAAAAAGTGGTTTTTCAACACTAACACAAGTACGAAAAGTGGTTTTTCAACACTAACACAAGTGCGAAAAGTGTTTTTTCCACACTAATACAAGTGCAAAAGTGGTTTCCTGCACCAACATTAGTGCGAAAAGTGGTTTTTCAACACTAATACAAGTGCGAAAAGTGGTTTTTCAACACTAACACAAGTGCGAAAAGTGTTTTTTCCCCACTAATACAAGTGCAAAAGTGGTTTCCTGCACCAACACAAGTGCGAAAAGTGGTTTTTCAACACTAACACAATTGCGAAAAGTGGTTTTTCAACATTAACACAAGTGCGAAAAGTGGTTTTTCAACACTAACACAAGTGCGAAAAGTGTTTTTTCCACACTAATACAAATGCAAAAGTGGTTTCCTGCACCAACACAAGTGCGAAAAGTGGTTTTTCAACACTAACACAAGTGCGAAAAAGGGTTTTTCAACACTAACACAAGTGCGGAAAGTGGTTTTTCAACACTATCACAAGTGCAAAAAGTGTTTTTTCCACACTAATACAAGTGCAAAAGTGGTTTCCTGCACCAACACAAGTGCGAAAAGTGGTTTTTAAACACTAACACAAGTGTGAAAAGTGGTTTTTCAACACTAACACAAGTGCGAAAAGTGGTTTTTCAACACTATCACAAGTGCAAAAAGTGTTTTTTCCACACTAATACAAGTGCAAAAGTGGTTTCCTGCACCAACACAAGTGCGAAAAGTGGTTTTTCAACACTAACACAAGTGCGAAAAGTGGTTTTTCAACACTAACACAAGTGCGAAAAGTGGTTTTTCAACACTAACACAAGTGTGAAAAGTGTTTTTTTCCACAATAATACAAGTGAAAAAGTGGTTTCCTGCACCAACACAAGTGCGAAAAGTGGTTTTTCAACACTAACACAAGTGCAAAAAGTGGTTTTTCAACACTAACACAAGTGCGAAAAGTGGTTTGTCAACACTAACACAAGTGCGAAAAGTGTTTTTTCCACACTAATACAAGTGCAAAAGTGGTTTCCTGCACCAACACAAGTGCGAAAAGTGGTTTTTCAACACTAACACAAGTGCGAAAAGTGGTTTTTCAACACTAACACAAGTGTGAAAAGTGGTTTTTCAACACTAACACAAGTGCGAAAAGTGTTTTTTCCACACTAATACAAGTGCAAAAGTGGTTTCCTGCACCAACACAAGTGCGAAAAGTGGTTTTTCAACACTAACACAAGTGCGAAAAGTGGTTTTTCAACACTAACACAAGTGCGAAAAGTGGTTTTTCAACACTATCACAAGTGCAAAAAGTGTTTTTTCCACACTAATACAAGCGCAAAAGTGGTTTCCTGCACCAACACAAGTGCGAAAAGTGGTTTTTCAACACTAACACAAGTGCGAAAAGTGGTTTTTCAACACTAACACAAGTGCGAAAAGTGGTTTTTCAACACTAACACAAGTGCGAAAAGTGTTTTTTCCACACTAGTACAAGTGCAAATGTGGTTTCCTGCACCAACACAAGTGCGAAAAGTGGTTTTTCAACACTAACACAAGTGCGAAAAGTGGTTTTTCAACACTAACACAAGTGCCAAAAGTGGTTTTTCAACACTATCACAAGTGCAAAAAGTGTTTTTTCCACACTAATACAAGTGCAAATGTGGTTTCCTGCACCAACACAAGTGCGAAAAGTGGTTTTTCAACACTAACACAAGTGCAAAAAGTGGTTTTTCAACACTAACACAAGTGCGAAAAGTGGTTTTTCAACACTAACACAAGTGCGAAAAGTGTTTTTTCCACACTAATACAACTGCAAAAGTGGTTTCCTGCACCAACACAAGTGCAAAAAGTGGTTTTTCAACACTAACACAAGTGCGAAAAGTGGTTTTTCAACACTAACACAAGTGCGAAAAGTGTTTTTTCCACACTAATACAAGTGCAAAAGTGGTTTCCTGCACCAACACAAGTGCGAAAAGTGGTTTTTCAACACTAACACAAGTGCGAAAAGTGGTTTTTCAACACTAACACAAGTGCAAAAAGTGTTTTTTCCACACTAATACAAGTGCAAATGTGGTTTCCTGCACCAACACAAGTGCGAAAAGTGGTTTTTCAACACTAACACAAGTGCGAAAAGTGGTTTTTCAACACTAACACAAGTGCCAAAAGTGGTTTTTCAACACTAGCACAAGTGCAAAAAGTGTTTTTTCCACACTAATACAAGTGCAAATGTGGTTTCCTGCACCAACACAAGTGCGAAAAGTGGTTTTTCAACACTAACACAAGTGCGAAAAGTGGTTTTTCAACACTAACAAAAGTGCGAAAAGTGGTTTTTCAACACTAACACAAGTGCGAAAAGTGTTTTTTCCACACTAATACAAGTGCTAAAGTGGTTTCCTGCACCAACACAAGTGCGAAAAGTGGTTTTTCAACACTAACACAAGTGCGAAAAGTGGTTTTTCAACACTAACACAACTGCGAAAAGTGGTTTTTCAACACTAACACAAGTGTGAAAAGTGTTTTTTCCACACTAATACAAGTGCAAAAGTGGTTTCCTGCATCAACACAAGTGCGAAAAGAGGTTTTTCAACACTAACACAAGTGCGAAAAGTGATTTTTCAACACTAACACAAGTGCGAAAAGTGTTTTTCCACACTAATACAAGTGCAAAAGTGGTTTCCTGCACCAACACAAGTGCGAAAAGTGGTTTTTCAACACTAACACAAGTGCGAAAAGTGGTTTTTCAACACTAACACAAGTGCGAAAAGTGTTTTTTCCACACTAATACAAGTGCAAAAGTGGTTTCCTGCACCAACACAAGTGCGAAAAGTGGTTTTTCAACACTAACACAAGTGCGAAAAGTGGTTTTTCAACACTAACACAAGTGCGAAAAGTGGTTTTTCAACACCAACACAAGTGCGAAAAGTGTTTTTTCCACACTAATACAAGTGAAAAAGTGGTTTCCTGCACCAACACAAGTGCGAAAAGTGGTTTTTCAACACTAACACAAGTGCGAAAAGTGGTTTTTCAACACTAACACAAGTGTGAAAAGTGGTTTTTCAACACTATCACAAGTGCAAAAAGTGTTTTTTTCCACACTAATACAAGTGCAAAAGTGGTTTCCTGCACCAACACAAGTGCGAAAAGTGGTTTTTCAACACTAACACAAGTGCGAAAAGTGGTTTTTCAACACTAACACAAGTGCGAAAAGTGGTTTTTCAACACTATCACAAGTGCAAAAAGTGTTTTTTCCACACTAATACAAGTGCAAAAGTGGTTTCCTGCACCAACACAAGTGCGAAAAGTGGTTTTTCAACACTAACACAAGTGCGAAAAGTGTTTTTTCAACACTAACACAAGTGCGAAAAGTGGTTTTTCAACACTAACACAAGTGCGAAAAGTGTTTTTTCCACACTAATACAAGTGCAAAAGTGGTTTCCTGCACCAACACAAGTGCGAAAAGTGGTTTTTCAACACTAACACAAGTGCGAAAAGTGGTTTTTCAACACTAACACAAGTGCGAAAAGTGGTTTTTCAACACTAACACAAGTGCGAAAAGTGTTTTTTCCACACTAATACAAGTGCAAAAGTGGTTTCCTGCACCAACACAAGTGCGAAAAGTGATTTTTCAACACTAACACAAGTGCGAAAAGTGTTTTTTCCACACTAATACAAGTGCAAAAGTGGTTTCCTGCACCAACACAAGTGCGAAAAGTGGTTTTTCAACACTAACACAAGTGCGAAAAGTGGTTTTTCAACACTAACACAAGTGCGAAAAGTGTTTTTTCCACACTAATACAAGTGCAAAAGTGGTTTCCTGCACCAACACAAGTGCGAAAAGTGGTTTTTCAACACTAACACAAGTGCGAAAAGTGGTTTTTCAACACTAACACAAGTGCGAAAAGTGGTTTTTCAACACTAACACAAGTGCGAAAAGTGTTTTTTCCACACTAATACAAGTGCAAAAGTGGTTTCCTGCACCAACACAAGTGCGAAAAGTGGTTTTTCAACACTAACTCAAGTGCGAAAAGTGGTTTTTCAACACTAACACAAGTGCGAAAAGTGGTTTTTCAACACTAACACAAGTGCAAAAGTGGTTTCCTGCACCAACACAAGTGCGAAAAGTGGTTTTTAAACACTAACACAAGTGCGAAAAGTGGTTTTTCAACACTAACACAAGTGCGAAAAGTGGTTTTTCAACACTATCACAAGTGCAAAAAGTGTTTTTTCCACACTAATACAAGTGCAAAAGTGGTTTCCTGCACCAACACAAGTGCGAAAAGTGGTTTTTCAACACTAACACAAGTGTGAAAAGTGTTTTTTCCACAATAATACAAGTGAAAAAGTGGTTTCCTGCACCAACACAAGTGCGAAAAGTGGTTTTTCAACACTAACACAAGTGCAAAAAGTGGTTTTTCAACACTAACACAAGTGCGAAAAGTGATTTTTCAACACTAACACAAGTGCGAAAAGTGTTTTTTCCACACTAATACAAGTGCAAAAGTGGTTTCCTGCACCAACACAAGTGCGAAAAGTGGTTTTTCAACACTAACACAAGTGCGAAAAGTGGTTTTTCAACACTAACACAAGTGTGAAAAGTGGTTTTTCAACACTAACACAAGTGCGAAAAGTGTTTTTTCCACACTAATACAAGTGCAAAAGTGGTTTCCTGCACCAACACAAGTGCGAAAAGTGGTTTTTCAACACTAACACAAGTGCGAAAAGTGGTTTTTCAACACTAACACAAGTGCGAAAAGTGGTTTTTCAACACTATCACAAGTGCAAAAAGTGTTTTTTCCACACTAATACAAGCGCAAAAGTGGTTTCCTGCACCAACACAAGTGCGAAAAGTGGTTTTTCAACACTAACACAAGTGCGAAAAGTGGTTTTTCAACACTAACACAAGTGCGAAAAGTGGTTTTTCAACACTAACACAAGTGCGAAAAGTGTTTTTTCCACACTAGTACAAGTGCAAATGTGGTTTCCTGCACCAACACAAGTGCGAAAAGTGGTTTTTCAACACTAACACAAGTGCGAAAAGTGTTTTTCAACACTAACACAAGTGCCAAAAGTGGTTTTTCAACACTATCACAAGTGCAAAAAGTGTTTTTTCCACACTAATACAAGTGCAAATGTGGTTTCCTGCACCAACACAAGTGCGAAAAGTGGTTTTTCAACACTAACACAAGTGCAAAAAGTGGTTTTTCAACACTAACACAAGTGCGAAAAGTGGTTTTTCAACACTAACACAAGTGCGAAAAGTGTTTTTTCCACACTAATACAACTGCAAAAGTGGTTTCCTGCACCAACACAAGTGCGAAAAGTGGTTTTTCAACACTAACACAAGTGCGAAAAGTGGTTTTTCAACACTAACACAAGTGCGAAAAGTGTTTTTTCCACACTAATACAAGTGCAAAAGTGGTTTCCTGCACCAACACAAGTGCGAAAAGTGGTTTTTCAACACTAACACAAGTGCGAAAAGTGGTTTTTCAACACTAACACAAGTGCAAAAAGTGTTTTTTCCACACTAACACAAGTGCAAATGTGGTTTCCTGCACCAACACAAGTGCGAAAAGTGGTTTTTCAACACTAACACAAGTGCGAAAAGTGGTTTTTCAACACTAACACAAGTGCCAAAAGTGTTTTTTCAACACTATCACAAGTGCAAAAAGTGTTTTTTCCACACTAATACAAGTGCAAATGTGGTTTCCTGCACCAACACAAGTGCGAAAAGTGGTTTTTCAACACTAACACAAGTGCGAAAAGTGGTTTTTCAACACTAACAAAAGTGCGAAAAGTGGTTTTTCAACACTAACACAAGTGCGAAAAGTGTTTTTTCCACACTAATACAAGTGCAAAAGTGGTTTCCTGCACCAACACAAGTGCGAAAAGTGGTTTTTCAACACTAACACAAGTGCGAAAAGTGGTTTTTCAACACTAACACAACTGCGAAAAGTGGTTTTTCAACACTAACACAAGTGCGAAAAGTGTTTTTTCCACACTAATACAAGTGCAAAAGTGGTTTCCTGCATCAACACAAGTGCGAAAAGAGGTTTTTCAACACTAACACAAGTGCGAAAAGTGATTTTTCAACACTAACACAAGTGCGAAAAGTGTTTTTCCACACTAATACAAGTGCAAAAGTGGTTTCCTGCACCAACACAAGTGTGAAAAGTGGTTTTTCAACACTAACACAAGTGCGAAAAGTGGTTTTTCAACACTAACACAAGTGCGAAAAGTGTTTTTTCCACACTAATACAAGTGCAAAAGTGGTTTCCTGCACCAACACAAGTGCGAAAAGTGGTTTTTCAACACTAACACAAGTGCGAAAAGTGGTTTTTCAACACTAACACAAGTGCGAAAAGTGGTTTTTCAACACCAACACAAGTGCGAAAAGTGTTTTTTCCACACTAATACAAGTGAAAAAGTGGTTTCCTGCACCAACACAAGTGCGAAAAGTGGTTTTTCAACACTAACACAAGGGCGAAAAGTGGTTTTTCAACACTAACACAAGTGTGAAAAGTGGTTTTTCAACACTATCACAAGTGCAAAAAGTGTTTTTTCCACACTAATACAAGTGCAAAAGTGGTTTCCTGCACCAACACAAGTGCGAAAAGTGGTTTTTCAACACTAACACAAGTGCCAAAAGTGGTTTTTCAACACTATCACAAGTGCAAAAAGTGTTTTTTCCACACTAATACAAGTGCAAAAGTGGTTTCCTGCACCAACACAAGTGCGAAAAGTGGTTTTTCAACACTAACACAAGTGCGAAAAGTGTTTTTTCAACACTAACACAAGTGCGAAAAGTGGTTTTTCAACACTAACACAAGTGCGAAAAGTGTTTTTTCCACACTAATACAAGTGCAAAAGTGCTTTCCTGCACCAACACAAGTGCGAAAAGTGGTTTTTCAACACTAACACAAGTGCGAAAAGTGGTTTTTCAACACTAACACAAGTGCGAAAAGTGGTTTTTCAACACTAACACAAGTGCGAAAAGTGTTTTTTCCACACTAATACAAGTGCAAAAGTGGTTTCCTGCACCAACACAAGTGCGAAAAGTGATTTTTCAACACTAACACAAGTGCGAAAAGTGTTTTTTCCACACTAATACAAGTGCAAAAGTGGTTTCCTGCACCAACACAAGTGCGAAAAGTGGTTTTTCAACACTAACACAAGTGCGAAAAGTGGTTTTTCAACACTAACACAAGTGCGAAAAGTGTTTTTTCCACACTAATACAAGTGCAAAAGTGGTTTCCTGCACCAACACAAGTGCGAAAAGTGGTTTTTCAACACTAACACAAGTGCGAAAAGTGGTTTTTCAACACTAACACAAGTGCGAAAAGTGGTTTTTCAACACTAACACAAGTGCGAAAAGTGTTTTTTCCACACTAATACAAGTGCAAAAGTGGTTTCCTGCACCAACACAAGTGCGAAAAGTGGTTTTTCAACACTAACTCAAGTGCAAAAAGTGGTTTTTCAACACTAACACAAGTGCGAAAAGTGGTTTTTCAACACTAACACAAGTGCGAAAAGTGTTTTTTCCACACTAATACAAGTGCAAAAGTGGTTTCCTGCACCAACACAAGTGCGAAAAGTGGTTTTTCAACACTAACACAAGTGCGAAAAGTGGTTTTTCAACACTAACACAAGTGCGAAAAGTGGTTTTTCAACACTAACACAAGTGCGAAAAGTGTTTTTTCCACACTAATACAAGTGCAAAAGTGGTTTCCTGCACCAACACAAGTGCGAAAAGTGATTTTTCAACACTAACACAAGTGCAAAAAGTGGTTTTTCAACACTAACACAAGTGCAAAAAGGGTTTTTTCCACACTAATACAAGTGCAAATGTGGTTTCCTGCACCAACACAAGTGCGAAAAGTGTTTTTTCAACACTAACACAAGTGCAAAACGTGGTTTTTCAACACCAACACAAGTTCGAAAAGTGTTTTTTCCACACTAATACAAGTGCAAAAGTGGTTTCCTGCACCAACACAAGTGTGAAAAGTGGTTTTTCAACACTAACACAAGTGCGAAAAGTGGTTTTTCAACACTAACACAAGTGCGAAAAGTGGTTTTTCAACACTATCACAAGTGCAAAAAGTGGTTTTTCAACACTAACTCAAGTGCGAAAAGTGGTTTTTCAACACTAACACAAGTGCGAAAAGTGTTTTTTCCACACTAATACAAGTGCAAAAGTGGTTTCCTGCACCAACACAAGTGCGAAAAGTGGTTTTTCAACACTTACACAAGTGCGAAAAGTGGTTTTTCAACACTAACACAAGTACGAAAAGTGGTTTTTCAACACTAACACAAGTGCGAAAAGTGTTTTTTCCACACTAATACAAGTGCAAAAGTGGTTTCCTGCACCAACACAAGTGCGAAAAGTGGTTTTTCAACACTAACACAAGTACGAAAAGTGGTTTTTCAACACTAACACAAGTGCGAAAAGTGTTTTTTCCACACTAATACAAGTGCAAAAGTGGTTTCCTGCACCAACACTAGTGCGAAAAGTGGTTTTTCAACACTAACACAAGTGCGAAAAGTGGTTTTTCAACACTAACACAAGTGCGAAAAGTGTTTTTTCCACACTAATACAAGTGCAAAAGTGGTTTCCTGCACCAACACAAGTGCGAAAAGTGGTTTTTCAACACTATCACAAGTGCAAAAAGTGTTTTTTCCACACTAGTACAAGTGCAAAAGTGGTTTCCTGCACCAACACAAGTGCGAAAAGTGGTTTTTCAACACTAACACAAGTGTGAAAAGTGGTTTTTCAACACTGACACAAGTGCGAAAAGTGGTTTTTCAACACTAACACAAGTGCGAAAAGTGTTTTTTCCACATTAATACAAGTGCAAAAGTGGTTTCCTGCACCAACACAAGTGCGAAAAGTGGTTTTTCAACACTAACAAAAGTGCGAAAAGTGTTTTTTCAACACTAACACAAGTGCGAAAAGTGGTTTTTCAACACTAACACAAGTGCGAAAAGTGTTTTTTCCACACTAATACAAGTGCAAAAGTGGTTTCCTGCACCAACACAAGTGCGAAAAGTGGTTTTTCAACACTAACACAAGTGCGAAAAGTGTTTTTTCCACACTAACACAAGTGCGAAAAGTGGTTTTTCAACACTAACACAAGTGCGAAAAGTGGTTTTTCAACACTATCACAAGTGCAAAAAGTGGTTTTTCAACACTAACTCAAGTGCGAAAAGTGGTTTTTCAACACTAACACATGTGCGAAAAGTGTTTTTTCCACACTAATACAAGTGCAAAAGTGGTTTCCTGCACCAACACAAGTGCAAAAAGTGGTTTTTCAACACTAACACAAGTACGAAAAGTGGTTTTTCAACACTAACACAAGTGCGAAAAGTGTTTTTTCCACACTAATACAAGTGCAAAAGTGGTTTCCTGCACCAACATTAGTGCGAAAAGTGGTTTTTCAACACTAATACAAGTGCGAAAAGTGGTTTTTCAACACTAACACAAGTGCGAAAAGTGTTTTTTCCACACTAATACAAGTGCAAAAGTGGTTTCCTGCACCAACACAAGTGCGAAAAGTGGTTTTTCAACACTAACACAATTGCGAAAAGTGGTTTTTCAACATTAACACAAGTGCGAAAAGTGGTTTTTCAACACTAACACAAGTGCGAAAAGTGTTTTTTCCACACTAATACAAATGCAAAAGTGGTTTCCTGCACCAACACAAGTGCGAAAAGTGGTTTTTCAACACTAACACAAGTGCGAAAAAGGGTTTTTCAACACTAACACAAGTGCGGAAAGTGGTTTTTCAACACTATCACAAGTGCAAAAAGTGTTTTTTCCACACTAATACAAGTGCAAAAGTGGTTTCCTGCACCAACACAAGTGCGAAAAGTGGTTTTTAAACACTAACACAAGTGTGAAAAGTGGTTTTTCAACACTAACACAAGTGCGAAAAGTGGTTTTTCAACACTATCACAAGTGCAAAAAGTGTTTTTTCCACACTAATACAAGTGCAAAAGTGGTTTCCTGCACCAACACAAGTGCGAAAAGTGGTTTTTCAACACTAACACAAGTGCGAAAAGTGGTTTTTCAACACTAACACAAGTGCGAAAAGTGGTTTTTCAACACTAACACAAGTGTGAAAAGTGTTTTTTCCACAATAATACAAGTGAAAAAGTGGTTTCCTGCACCAACACAAGTGCGAAAAGTGGTTTTTCAACACTAACACAAGTGCAAAAAGTGGTTTTTCAACACTAACACAAGTGCGAAAAGTGGTTTTTCAACACTAACACAAGTGCGAAAAGTGTTTTTTCCACACTAATACAAGTGCAAAAGTGGTTTCCTGCACCAACACAAGTGCGAAAAGTGGTTTTTCAACACTAACACAAGTGCGAAAAGTGGTTTTTCAACACTAACACAAGTGTGAAAAGTGGTTTTTCAACACTAACACAAGTGCGAAAAGTGTTTTTTCCACACTAATACAAGTGCAAAAGTGGTTTCCTGCACCAACACAAGTGCGAAAAGTGGTTTTTCAACACTAACACAAGTGCGAAAAGTGGTTTTTCAACACTAACACAAGTGCGAAAAGTGGTTTTTCAACACTATCACAAGTGCAAAAATTGTTTTTTCCACACTAATACAAGCGCAAAAGTGGTTTCCTGCACCAACACAAGTGCGAAAAGTGGTTTTTCAACACTAACACAAGTGCGAAAAGTGGTTTTTCAACACTAACACAAGTGCGAAAAGTGGTTTTTCAACACTAACACAAGTGCGAAAAGTGTTTTTTCCACACTAGTACAAGTGCAAATGTGGTTTCCTGCACCAACACAAGTGCGAAAAGTGGTTTTTCAACACTAACACAAGTGCGAAAAGTGGTTTTTCAACACGAACACAAGTGCCAAAAGTGGTTTTTCAACACTATCACAAGTGCAAAAAGTGTTTTTTCCACACTAATACAAGTGCAAATGTGGTTTCCTGCACCAACACAAGTGCGAAAAGTGGTTTTTCAACACTAACACAAGTGCAAAAAGTGGTTTTTCAACACTAACACAAGTGCGAAAAGTGGTTTTTCAACACTAACACAAGTGCGAAAAGTGTTTTTTCCACACTAATACAACTGCAAAAGTGGTTTCCTGCACCAACACAAGTGCGAAAAGTGGTTTTTCAACACTAACACAAGTGCGAAAAGTGGTTTTTCAACACTAACACAAGTGCGAAAAGTGTTTTTTCCACACTAATACAAGTGCAAAAGTGGTTTCCTGCACCAACACAAGTGCGAAAAGTGGTTTTTCAACACTAACACAAGTGCGAAAAGTGGTTTTTCAACACTAACACAAGTGCAAAAAGTGTTTTTTCCACACTAATACAAGTGCAAATGTGGTTTCCTGCACCAACACAAGTGCGAAAAGTGGTTTTTCAACACTAACACAAGTGCGAAAAGTGGTTTTTCAACACTAACACAAGTGCCAAAAGTGGTTTTTCAACACTATCACAAGTGCAAAAAGTGTTTTTTCCACACTAATACAAGTGCAAATGTGGTTTCCTGCACCAACACAAGTGCGAAAAGTGGTTTTTCAACACTAACACAAGTGCGAAAAGTGGTTTTTCAACACTAACAAAAGTGCGAAAAGTGGTTTTTCAACACTAACACAAGTGCGAAAAGTGTTTTTTCCACACTAATACAAGTGCAAAAGTGGTTTCCTGCACCAACACAAGTGCGAAAAGTGGTTTTTCAACACTAACACAAGTGCGAAAAGTGGTTTTTCAACACTAACACAACTGCGAAAAGTGGTTTTTCAACACTAACACAAGTGTGAAAAGTGTTTTTTCCACACTAATACAAGTGCAAAAGTGGTTTCCTGCATCAACACAAGAGCGAAAAGAGGTTTTTCAACACTAACACAAGTGCGAAAAGTGATTTTTCAACACTAACACAAGTGGGAAAAGTGTTTTTCCACACTAATACAAGTGCAAAAGTGGTTTCCTGCACCAACACAAGTGCGAAAAGTGGTTTTTCAACACTAACACAAGTGCGAAAAGTGGTTTTTCAACACTAACACAAGTGCGAAAAGTGTTTTTTCCACACTAATACAAGTGCAAAAGTGGTTTCCTGCACCAACACAAGTGCGAAAAGTGGTTTTTCAACACTAACACAAGTGCGAAAAGTGGTTTTTCAACACTAACACAAGTGCGAAAAGTGGTTTTTCAACACCAACACAAGTGCGAAAAGTGTTTTTTCCACACTAATACAAGTGAAAAAGTGGTTTCCTGCACCAACACAAGTGCGAAAAGTGGTTTTTCAACACTAACACAAGTGCGAAAAGTGGTTTTTCAACACTAACACAAGTGTGAAAAGTGGTTTTTCAACACTATCACAAGTGCAAAAAGTGTTTTTTCCACACTAATACAAGTGCAAAAGTGGTTTCCTGCACCAACACAAGTGCGAAAAGTGGTTTTTCAACACTAACACAAGTGCGAAAAGTGGTTTTTCAACACTAACACAAGTGCGAAAAGTGGTTTTTCAACACTATCACAAGTGCAAAAAGTGTTTTTTCCACACTAATACAAGTGCAAAAGTGGTTTCCTGCACCAACACAAGTGCGAAAAGTGGTTTTTCAATACTAACACAAGTGCGAAAAGTGTTTTTTCAACACTAACACAAGTGCGAAAAGTGGTTTTTCAACACTAACACAAGTGCGAAAAGTGTTTTTTCCACACTAATACAAGTGCAAAAGTGGTTTCCTGCACCAACACAAGTGCGAAAAGTGGTTTTTCAACACTAACACAAGTGCGAAAAGTGGTTTTTCAACACTAACACAAGTGCGAAAAGTGGTTTTTCAACACTAACACAAGTGCGAAAAGTGTTTTTTCCACACTAATACAAGTGCAAAAGTGGTTTCCTGCACCAACACAAGTGCGAAAAGTGATTTTTCAACACTAACACAAGTGCGAAAAGTGTTTTTTCCACACTAATACAAGTGCAAAAGTGGTTTCCTGCACCAACACAAGTGCGAAAAGTGGTTTTTCAACACTAACACAAGTGCGAAAAGTGGTTTTTCAACACTAACACAAGTGCGAAAAGTGTTTTTTCCACACTAATACAAGTGCAAAAGTGGTTTCCTGCACCAACACAAGAGCGAAAAGTGGTTTTTCAACACTAACACAAGTGCGAAAAGTGGTTTTTCAACACTAACACAAGTGCGAAAAGTGGTTTTTCAACACTAACACAAGTGCGAAAAGTGTTTTTTCCACACTAATACAAGTGCAAAAGTGGTTTCCTGCACCAACACAAGTGCGAAAAGTGGTTTTTCAACACTAACTCAAGTGCGAAAAGTGGTTTTTCAACACTAACACAAGTGCGAAAAGTGGTTTTTCAACACTAACACAAGTGCGAAAAGTGTTTTTTCCACACTAATACAAGTGCAAAAGTGGTTTCCTGCACCAACACAAGTGCGAAAAGTGGTTTTTAAACACTAACACAAGTGCGAAAAGTGGTTTTTCAACACTAACACAAGTGCGAAAAGTGGTTTTTCAACACTATCACAAGTGCAAAAAGTGTTTTTTCCACACTAATACAAGTGCAAAAGTGGTTTCCTGCACCAACACAAGTGCGAAAAGTGGTTTTTCAACACTAACACAAGTGTGAAAAGTGTTTTTTCCACAATAATACAAGTGAAAAAGTGGTTTCCTGCACCAACACAAGTGCGAAAAGTGGTTTTTCAACACTAACACAAGTGCAAAAAGTGGTTTTTCAACACTAACACAAGTGCGAAAAGTGATTTTTCAACACTAACACAAGTGCGAAAAGTGTTTTTTCCACACTAATACAAGTGCAAAAGTGGTTTCCTGCACCAACACAAGTGCGAAAAGTGGTTTTTCAACACTAACACAAGTGCGAAAAGTGGTTTTTCAACACTAACACAAGTGTGAAAAGTGGTTTTTCAACACTAACACAAGTGCGAAAAGTGTTTTTTCCACACTAATACAAGTGCAAAAGTGGTTTCCTGCACCAACACAAGTGCGAAAAGTGGTTTTTCAACACTAACACAAGTGCGAAAAGTGGTTTTTCAACACTAACACAAGTGCGAAAAGTGGTTTTTCAACACTATCACAAGTGCAAAAAGTGTTTTTTCCACACTAATACAAGTGCAAAAGTGGTTTCCTGCACCAACACAAGTGCGAAAAGTGGTTTTTCAACACTAACACAAGTGCGAAAAGTGGTTTTTCAACACTAACACAAGTGCGAAAAGTGGTTTTTCAACACTAACACAAGTGCGAAAAGTGTTTTTTCCACACTAGTACAAGTGCAAATGTGGTTTCCTGCACCAACACAAGTGCGAAAAGTGGTTTTTCAACACTAACACAAGTGCGAAAAGTGGTTTTTCAACACTAACACAAGTGCCAAAAGTGGTTTTTCAACACTATCACAAGTGCAAAAAGTGTTTTTTCCACACTAATACAAGTGCAAATGTGGTTTCCTGCACCAACACAAGTGCGAAAAGTGGTTTTTCAACACTAACACAAGTGCAAAAAGTGGTTTTTCAACACTAACACAAGTGCGAAAAGTGGTTTTTCAACACTAACACAAGTGCGAAAAGTGTTTTTTCCACACTAATACAACTGCAAAAGTGGTTTCCTGCACCAACACAAGTGCGAAAAGTGGTTTTTCAACACTAACACAAGTGCGAAAAGTGGTTTTTCAACACTAACACAAGTGCGAAAAGTGTTTTTTCCACACTTATACAAGTGCAAAAGTGGTTTCCTGCACCAACACAAGTGCGAAAAGTGGTTTTTCAACACTAACACAAGTGCGAAAAGTGGTTTTTCAACACTAACACAAGTGCAAAAAGTGTTTTTTCCACACTAATACAAGTGCAAATGTGGTTTCCTGCACCAACACAAGTGCGAAAAGTGGTTTTTCAACACTAACACAAGTGCGAAAAGTGGTTTTTCAACACTAACACAAGTGCCAAAAGTGTTTTTTCAACACTATCACAAGTGCAAAAAGTGTTTTTTCCACACTAATACAAGTGCAAATGTGGTTTCCTGCACCAACACAAGTGCGAAAAGTGGTTTTTCAACACTAACACAAGTGCGAAAAGTGGTTTTTCAACACTAACAAAAGTGCGAAAAGTGGTTTTTCAACACTAACACAAGTGCGAAAAGTGTTTTTTCCACACTAATACAAGTGCAAAAGTGGTTTCCTGCACCAACACAAGTGCGAAAAGTGGTTTTTCAACACTAACACAAGTGCGAAAAGTGGTTTTTCAACACTAACACAACTGCGAAAAGTGGTTTTTCAACACTAACACAAGTGCGAAAAGTGTTTTTTCCACACTAATACAAGTGCAAAAGTGGTTTCCTGCATCAACACAAGTGCGAAAAGAGGTTTTTCAACACTAACACAAGTGCGAAAAGTGATTTTTCAACACTAACACAAGTGCGAAAAGTGTTTTTCCACACTAATACAAGTGCAAAAGTGGTTTCCTGCACCAACACAAGTGTGAAAAGTGGTTTTTCAACACTAACACAAGTGCGAAAAGTGGTTTTTCAACACTAACACAAGTGCGAAAAGTGTTTTTTCCACACTAATACAAGTGCAAAAGTGGTTTCCTGCACCAACACAAGTGCGAAAAGTGGTTTTTCAACACTAACACAAGTGCGAAAAGTGGTTTTTCAACACTAACACAAGTGCGAAAAGTGGTTTTTCAACACCAACACAAGTGCGAAAAGTGTTTTTTCCACACTAATACAAGTGAAAAAGTGGTTTCCTGCACCAACACAAGTGCGAAAAGTGGTTTTTCAACACTAACACAAGGGCGAAAAGTGGTTTTTCAACACTAACACAAGTGTGAAAAGTGGTTTTTCAACACTATCACAAGTGCAAAAAGTGTTTTTTCCACACTAATACAAGTGCAAAAGTGGTTTCCTGCACCAACACAAGTGCGAAAAGTGGTTTTTCAACACTAACACAAGTGCGAAAAGTGGTTTTTCAACACTATCACAAGTGCAAAAAGTGTTTTTTCCACACTAATACAAGTGCAAAAGTGGTTTCCTGCACCAACACAAGTGCGAAAAGTGGTTTTTCAACACTAACACAAGTGCGAAAAGTGTTTTTTCAACACTAACACAAGTGCGAAAAGTGGTTTTTCAACACTAACACAAGTGCGAAAAGTGTTTTTTCCACACTAATACAAGTGCAAAAGTGCTTTCCTGCACCAACACAAGTGCGAAAAGTGGTTTTTCAACACTAACACAAGTGCGAAAAGTGGTTTTTCAACACTAACACAAGTGCGAAAAGTGGTTTTTCAACACTAACACAAGTGCGAAAAGTGTTTTTTCCACACTAATACAAGTGCAAAAGTGGTTTCCTGCACCAACACAAGTGCGAAAAGTGATTTTTCAACACTAACACAAGTGCGAAAAGTGTTTTTTCCCACACTAATACAAGTGCAAAAGTGGTTTCCTGCACCAACACAAGTGCGAAAAGTGGTTTTTCAACACTAACACAAGTGCGAAAAGTGGTTTTTCAACACTAACACAAGTGCGAAAAGTGTTTTTTCCACACTAATACAAGTGCAAAAGTGGTTTCCTGCACCAACACAAGTGCGAAAAGTGGTTTTTCAACACTAACACAAGTGCGAAAAGTGGTTTTTCAACACTAACACAAGTGCGAAAAGTGGTTTTTCAACACTATCACAAGTGCAAAAAGTGTTTTTTCCACACTAATACAAGCGCAAAAGTGGTTTCCTGCACCAACACAACTGCGAAAAGTGGTTTTTCAACACTAACACAAGTGCGAAAAGTGGTTTTTCAACACTAACACAAGTGCGAAAAGTGGTTTTTCAACACTAACACAAGTGCGAAAAGTGTTTTTTCCACACTAGTACAAGTGCAAATGTGGTTTCCTGCACCAACACAAGTGCGAAAAGTGGTTTTTCAACACTAACACAAGTGCGAAAAGTGGTTTTTCAACACTAACACAAGTGCCAAAAGTGGTTTTTCAACACTATCACAAGTGCAAAAAGTGTTTTTTCCACACTAATACAAGTGCAAATGTGGTTTCCTGCACCAACACAAGTGCGAAAAGTGGTTTTTCAACACTAACACAAGTGCAAAAAGTGGTTTTTCAACACTAACACAAGTGCGAAAAGTGGTTTTTCAACACTAACACAAGTGCGAAAAGTGTTTTTTCCACACTAATACAACTGCAAAAGTGGTTTCCTGCACCAACACAAGTGCGAAAAGTGGTTTTTCAACACTAACACAAGTGCGAAAAGTGGTTTTTCAACACTAACACAAGTGCGAAAAGTGTTTTTTCCACACTAATACAAGTGCAAAAGTGGTTTCCTGCACCAACACAAGTGCGAAAAGTGGTTTTTCAACACTAACACAAGTGCGAAAAGTGGTTTTTCAACACTAACACAAGTGCAAAAAGTGTTTTTTCCACACTAATACAAGTGCAAATGTGGTTTCCTGCACCAACACAAGTGCGAAAAGTGGTTTTTCAACACTAACACAAGTGCGAAAAGTGGTTTTTCAACACTAACACAAGTGCCAAAAGTGGTTTTTCAACACTATCACAAGTGCAAAAAGTGTTTTTTCCACACTAATACAAGTGCAAATGTGGTTTCCTGCACCAACACAAGTGCGAAAAGTGGTTTTTCAACACTAACACAAGTGCGAAAAGTGGTTTTTCAACACTAACAAAAGTGCGAAAAGTGGTTTTTCAACACTAACACAAGTGCGAAAAGTGTTTTTTCCACACTAATACAAGTGCAAAAGTGGTTTCCTGCACCAACACAAGTGCGAAAAGTGGTTTTTCAACACTAACACAAGTGCGAAAAGTGGTTTTTCAACACTAACACAACTGCGAAAAGTGGTTTTTCAACACTAACACAAGTGTGAAAAGTGTTTTTTCCACACTAATACAAGTGCAAAAGTGGTTTCCTGCATCAACACAAGAGCGAAAAGAGGTTTTTCAACACTAACACAAGTGCGAAAAGTGATTTTTCAACACTAACACAAGTGCGAAAAGTGTTTTTCCACACTAATACAAGTGCAAAAGTGGTTTCCTGCACCAACACAAGTGCGAAAAGTGGTTTTTCAACACTAACACAAGTGCGAAAAGTGGTTTTTCAACACTAACACAAGTGCGAAAAGTGTTTTTTCCACACTAATACAAGTGCAAAAGTGGTTTCCTGCACCAACACAAGTGCGAAAAGTGGTTTTTCAACACTAACACAAGTGCGAAAAGTGGTTTTTCAACACTAACACAAGTGCGAAAAGTGGTTTTTCAACACCAACACAAGTGCGAAAAGTGTTTTTTCCACACTAATACAAGTGAAAAAGTGGTTTCCTGCACCAACACAAGTGCGAAAAGTGGTTTTTCAACACTAACACAAGTGCGAAAAGTGGTTTTTCAACACTAACACAAGTGTGAAAAGTGGTTTTTCAACACTATCACAAGTGCAAAAAGTGTTTTTTCCACACTAATACAAGTGCAAAAGTGGTTTCCTGCACCAACACAAGTGCGAAAAGTGGTTTTTCAACACTAACACAATTGCGAAAAGTGGTTTTTCAACACTAACACAAGTGCGAAAAGTGGTTTTTCAACACTATCACAAGTGCAAAAAGTGTTTTTTCCACACTAATACAAGTGCAAAAGTGGTTTCCTGCACCAACACAAGTGCGAAAAGTGGTTTTTCAATACTAACACAAGTGCGAAAAGTGTTTTTTCAACACTAACACAAGTGCGAAAAGTGGTTTTTCAACACTAACACAAGTGCGAAAAGTGTTTTTTCCACACTAATACAAGTGCAAAAGTGGTTTCCTGCACCAACACAAGTGCGAAAAGTGGTTTTTCAACACTAACACAAGTGCGAAAAGTGGTTTTTCAACACTAACACAAGTGCGAAAAGTGGTTTTTCAACACTAACACAAGTGCGAAAAGTGTTTTTTCCACACTAATACAAGTGCAAAAGTGGTTTCCTGCACCAACACAAGTGCGAAAAGTGATTTTTCAACACTAACACAAGTGCGAAAAGTGTTTTTTCCACACTAATACAAGTGCAAAAGTGGTTTCCTGCACCAACACAAGTGCGAAAAGTGGTTTTTCAACACTAACACAAGTGCGAAAAGTGGTTTTTCAACACTAACACAAGTGCGAAAAGTGTTTTTTCCACACTAATACAAGTGCAAAAGTGGTTTCCTGCACCAACACAAGTGCGAAAAGTGGTTTTTCAACACTAACACAAGTGCGAAAAGTGGTTTTTCAACACTAACACAAGTGCGAAAAGTGGTTTTTCAACACTAACACAAGTGCGAAAAGTGTTTTTTCCACACTAATACAAGTGCAAAAGTGGTTTCCTGCACCAACACAAGTGCGAAAAGTGGTTTTTAAACACTAACACAAGTGCGAAAAGTGGTTTTTCAACACTAACACAAGTGCGAAAAGTGGTTTTTCAACACTATCACAAGTGCAAAAAGTGTTTTTTCCACACTAATACAAGTGCAAAAGTGGTTTCCTGCACCAACACAAGTGCGAAAAGTGGTTTTTCAACACTAACACAAGTGTGAAAAGTGTTTTTTCCACAATAATACAAGTGAAAAAGTGGTTTCCTGCACCAACACAAGTGCGAAAAGTGGTTTTTCAACACTAACACAAGTGCAAAAAGTGGTTTTTCAACACTAACACAAGTGCGAAAAGTGATTTTTCAACACTAACACAAGTGCGAAAAGTGTTTTTTCCACACTAATACAAGTGCAAAAGTGGTTTCCTGCACCAACACAAGTGCGAAAAGTGGTTTTTCAACACTAACACAAGTGCGAAAAGTGGTTTTTCAACACTAACACAAGTGTGAAAAGTGGTTTTTCAACACTAACACAAGTGCGAAAAGTGTTTTTTCCACACTAATACAAGTGCAAAAGTGGTTTCCTGCACCAACACAAGTGCGAAAAGTGGTTTTTCAACACTAACACAAGTGCGAAAAGTGGTTTTTCAACACTAACACAAGTGCGAAAAGTGGTTTTTCAACACTATCACAAGTGCAAAAAGTGTTTTTTCCACACTAATACAAGTGCAAAAGTGGTTTCCTGCACCAACACAAGTGCGAAAAGTGGTTTTTCAACACTAACACAAGTGCGAAAAGTGGTTTTTCAACACTAACACAAGTGCGAAAAGTGGTTTTTCAACACTAACACAAGTGCGAAAAGTGTTTTTTCCACACTAGTACAAGTGCAAATGTGGTTTCCTGCACCAACACAAGTGCGAAAAGTGGTTTTTCAACACTAACACAAGTGCGAAAAGTGGTTTTTCAACACTAACACAAGTGCCAAAAGTGGTTTTTCAACACTATCACAAGTGCAAAAAGTGTTTTTTCCACACTAATACAAGTGCAAATGTGGTTTCCTGCACCAACACAAGTGCGAAAAGTGGTTTTTCAACACTAACACAAGTGCAAAAAGTGGTTTTTCAACACTAACACAAGTGCGAAAAGTGGTTTTTCAACACTAACACAAGTGCGAAAAGTGTTTTTTCCACACTAATACAACTGCAAAAGTGGTTTCCTGCACCAACACAAGTGCGAAAAGTGGTTTTTCAACACTAACACAAGTGCGAAAAGTGGTTTTTCAACACTAACACAAGTGCGAAAAGTGTTTTTTCCACACTAATACAAGTGCAAAAGTGGTTTCCTGCACCAACACAAGTGCGAAAAGTGGTTTTTCAACACTAACACAAGTGCGAAAAGTGGTTTTTCAACACTAACACAAGTGCAAAAAGTGTTTTTTCCACACTAATACAAGTGCAAATGTGGTTTCCTGCACCAACACAAGTGCGAAAAGTGGTTTTTCAACACTAACACAAGTGCGAAAAGTGGTTTTTCAACACTAACACAAGTGCCAAAAGTGTTTTTTCAACACTATCACAAGTGCAAAAAGTGTTTTTTCCACACTAATACAAGTGCAAATGTGGTTTCCTGCACCAACACAAGTGCGAAAAGTGGTTTTTCAACACTAACACAAGTGCGAAAAGTGGTTTTTCAACACTAACAAAAGTGCGAAAAGTGGTTTTTCAACACTAACACAAGTGCGAAAAGTGTTTTTTCCACACTAATACAAGTGCAAAAGTGGTTTCCTGCACCAACACAAGTGCGAAAAGTGGTTTTTCAACACTAACACAAGTGCGAAAAGTGGTTTTTCAACACTAACACAACTGCGAAAAGTGGTTTTTCAACACTAACACAAGTGCGAAAAGTGTTTTTTCCACACTAATACAAGTGCAAAAGTGGTTTCCTGCATCAACACAAGTGCGAAAAGAGGTTTTTCAACACTAACACAAGTGCGAAAAGTGATTTTTCAACACTAACACAAGTGCGAAAAGTGTTTTTCCACACTAATACAAGTGCAAAAGTGGTTTCCTGCACCAACACAAGTGTGAAAAGTGGTTTTTCAACACTAACACAAGTGCGAAAAGTGGTTTTTCAACACTAACACAAGTGCGAAAAGTGTTTTTTCCACACTAATACAAGTGCAAAAGTGGTTTCCTGCACCAACACAAGTGCGAAAAGTGGTTTTTCAACACTAACACAAGTGCGAAAAGTGGTTTTTCAACACTAACACAAGTGCGAAAAGTGGTTTTTCAACACCAACACAAGTGCGAAAAGTGTTTTTTCCACACTAATACAAGTGAAAAAGTGGTTTCCTGCACCAACACAAGTGCGAAAAGTGGTTTTTCAACACTAACACAAGGGCGAAAAGTGGTTTTTCAACACTAACACAAGTGTGAAAAGTGGTTTTTCAACACTATCACAAGTGCAAAAAGTGTTTTTTCCACACTAATACAAGTGCAAAAGTGGTTTCCTGCACCAACACAAGTGCGAAAAGTGGTTTTTCAACACTAACACAAGTGCGAAAAGTGGTTTTTCAACACTATCACAAGTGCAAAAAGTGTTTTTTCCACACTAATACAAGTGCAAAAGTGGTTTCCTGCACCAACACAAGTGCGAAAAGTGGTTTTTCAACACTAACACAAGTGCGAAAAGTGTTTTTTCAACACTAACACAAGTGCGAAAAGTGGTTTTTCAACACTAACACAAGTGCGAAAAGTGTTTTTTCCACACTAATACAAGTGCAAAAGTGCTTTCCTGCACCAACACAAGTGCGAAAAGTGGTTTTTCAACACTAACACAAGTGCGAAAAGTGGTTTTTCAACACTAACACAAGTGCGAAAAGTGGTTTTTCAACACTAACACAAGTGCGAAAAGTGTTTTTTCCACACTAATACAAGTGCAAAAGTGGTTTCCTGCACCAACACAAGTGCGAAAAGTGATTTTTCAACACTAACACAAGTGCGAAAAGTGTTTTTTCCACACTAATACAAGTGCAAAAGTGGTTTCCTGCACCAACACAAGTGCGAAAAGTGGTTTTTCAACACTAACACAAGTGCGAAAAGTGGTTTTTCAACACTAACACAAGTGCGAAAAGTGTTTTTTCCACACTAATACAAGTGCAAAAGTGGTTTCCTGCACCAACACAAGTGCGAAAAGTGGTTTTTCAACACTAACACAAGTGCGAAAAGTGGTTTTTCAACACTAACACAAGTGCGAAAAGTGGTTTTTCAACACTAACACAAGTGCGAAAAGTGTTTTTTCCGCACTAATACAAGTGCAAAAGTGGTTTCCTGCACCAACACAAGTGCGAAAAGTGGTTTTTCAACACTAACTCAAGTGCGAAAAGTGGTTTTTCAACACTAACACAAGTGCGAAAAGTGGTTTTTCAACACTAACACAGGTGCGAAAAGTGTTTTTTCCACACTAATACAAGTGCAAAAGTGGTTTCCTGCACCAACACAAGTGCGAAAAGTGGTTTTTCAACACTAACACAAGTGCGAAAAGTGGTTTTTCAACACTAACACAAGTGCGAAAAGTGGTTTTTCAACACTAACACAAGTGCGAAAAGTGTTTTTTCCACACTAATACAAGTGCAAAAGTGGTTTCCTGCACCAACACAAGTGCGAAAAGTGATTTTTCAACACTAACTCAAGTGCAAAAAGTGGTTTTTCAACACTAACACAAGTGTGAAAAGTGGTTTTTCAACACTAACACAAGTGCGAAAAGTGTTTTTTCCACACTAATACAAGTGCAAAAGTGGTTTCCTGCACCAACACAAGTGCGAAAAGTGGTTTTTCAACACTAACACAAGTGCGAAAAGTGGTTTTTCAACACTAACACAAGTGCGAAAAGTGTTTTTTCCACACTAATACAAGTGCAAAAGTGGTTTCCTGCACCAACACAAGTGCGAAAAGTGGTTTTTAAACACTAACACAAGTGCGAAAAGTGGTTTTTCAACACTAACACAAGTGCGAAAAGTGGTTTTTCAACACTATCACAAGTGCAAAAAGTGTTTTTTCCACACTAATACAAGTGCAAAAGTGGTTTCCTGCACCAACACAAGTGCGAAAAGTGGTTTTTCAACACTAACACAAGTGTGAAAAGTGTTTTTTCCACAATAATACAAGTGAAAAAGTGGTTTCCTGCACCAACACAAGTGCGAAAAGTGGTTTTTCAACACTAACACAAGTGCAAAAAGTGGTTTTTCAACACTAACACAAGTGCGAAAAGTGATTTTTCAACACTAACACAAGTGCGAAAAGTGTTTTTTCCACACTAATACAAGTGCAAAAGTGGTTTCCTGCACCAACACAAGTGCGAAAAGTGGTTTTTCAACACTAACACAAGTGCGAAAAGTGGTTTTTCAACACTAACACAAGTGTGAAAAGTGGTTTTTCAACACTAACTCAAGTGCGAAAAGTGTTTTTTCCACACTAATACAAGTGCAAAAGTGGTTTCCTGCACCAACACAAGTGCGAAAAGTGGTTTTTCAACACTAACACAAGTGCGAAAAGTGGTTTTTCAACACTAACACAAGTGCGAAAAGTGGTTTTTCAACACTATCACAAGTGCAAAAAGTGTTTTTTCCACACTAATACAAGTGCAAAAGTGGTTTCCTGCACCAACACAAGTGCGAAAAGTGGTTTTTCAACACTAACACAAGTGCGAAAAGTGGTTTTTCAACACTAACACAAGTGCGAAAAGTGGTTTTTCAACACTAACACAAGTGCGAAAAGTGTTTTTTCCACACTAGTACAAGTGCAAATGTGGTTTCCTGCACCAACACAAGTGCGAAAAGTGGTTTTTCAACACTAACACAAGTGCGAAAAGTGGTTTTTCAACACTAACACAAGTGCCAAAAGTGGTTTTTCAACACTATCACAAGTGCAAAAAGTGTTTTTTCCACACTAATACAAGTGCAAATGTGGTTTCCTGCACCAACACAAGTGCGAAAAGTGGTTTTTCAACACTAACACAAGTGCAAAAAGTGGTTTTTCAACACTAACACAAGTGCGAAAAGTGGTTTTTCAACACTAACACAAGTGCGAAAAGTGTTTTTTCCACACTAATACAACTGCAAAAGTGGTTTCCTGCACCAACACAAGTGCGAAAAGTGGTTTTTCAACACTAACACAAGTGCGAAAAGTGGTTTTTCAACACTAACACAAGTGCGAAAAGTGTTTTTTCCACACTAATACAAGTGCAAAAGTGGTTTCCTGCACCAACACAAGTGCGAAAAGTGGTTTTTCAACACTAACACAAGTGCGAAAAGTGGTTTTTCAACACTAACACAAGTGCAAAAAGTGTTTTTTCCACACTAATACAAGTGCAAATGTGGTTTCCTGCACCAACACAAGTGCGAAAAGTGGTTTTTCAACACTAACACAAGTGCGAAAAGTGGTTTTTCAACACTAACACAAGTGCCAAAAGTGTTTTTTCAACACTATCACAAGTGCAAAAAGTGTTTTTTCCACACTAATACAAGTGCAAATGTGGTTTCCTGCACCAACACAAGTGCGAAAAGTGGTTTTTCAACACTAACACAAGTGCGAAAAGTGGTTTTTCAACACTAACAAAAGTGCGAAAAGTGGTTTTTCAACACTAACACAAGTGCGAAAAGTGTTTTTTCCACACTAATACAAGTGCAAAAGTGGTTTCCTGCACCAACACAAGTGCGAAAAGTGGTTTTTCAACACTAACACAAGTGCGAAAAGTGGTTTTTCAACACTAACACAACTGCGAAAAGTGGTTTTTCAACACTAACACAAGTGCGAAAAGTGTTTTTTCCACACTAATACAAGTGCAAAAGTGGTTTCCTGCATCAACACAAGTGCGAAAAGAGGTTTTTCAACACTAACACAAGTGCGAAAAGTGATTTTTCAACACTAACACAAGTGCGAAAAGTGTTTTTCCACACTAATACAAGTGCAAAAGTGGTTTCCTGCACCAACACAAGTGTGAAAAGTGGTTTTTCAACACTAACACAAGTGCGAAAAGTGGTTTTTCAACACTAACACAAGTGCGAAAAGTGTTTTTTCCACACTAATACAAGTGCAAAAGTGGTTTCCTGCACCAACA
Organism: Myxine glutinosa; assembly: GCF_964187855.1. Classification (NCBI taxonomy): domain Eukaryota; kingdom Metazoa; phylum Chordata; class Myxini; order Myxiniformes; family Myxinidae; genus Myxine; species Myxine glutinosa. The sequence continues at coordinate 56,907 of NW_027616495.1, read as the reverse complement.
CAAGTGCGAAAAGTGGTTTTTCAACACTAACACAAGTGCGAAAAGTGGTTTTTCAACACTAACACAAGTGCGAAAAGTGGTTTTTCAACACCAACACAAGTGCGAAAAGTGTTTTTTCCACACTAATACAAGTGAAAAAGTGGTTTCCTGCACCAACACAAGTGCGAAAAGTGGTTTTTCAACACTAACACAAGGGCGAAAAGTGGTTTTTCAACACTAACACAAGTGTGAAAAGTGGTTTTTCAACACTATCACAAGTGCAAAAAGTGTTTTTTCCACACTAATACAAGTGCAAAAGTGGTTTCCTGCACCAACACAAGTGCGAAAAGTGGTTTTTCAACACTAACACAAGTGCGAAAAGTGGTTTTTCAACACTATCACAAGTGCAAAAAGTGTTTTTTCCACACTAATACAAGTGCAAAAGTGGTTTCCTGCACCAACACAAGTGCGAAAAGTGGTTTTTCAACACTAACACAAGTGCGAAAAGTGTTTTTTCAACACTAACACAAGTGCGAAAAGTGGTTTTTCAACACTAACACAAGTGCGAAAAGTGTTTTTTCCACACTAATACAAGTGCAAAAGTGCTTTCCTGCACCAACACAAGTGCGAAAAGTGGTTTTTCAACACTAACACAAGTGCGAAAAGTGGTTTTTCAACACTAACACAAGTGCGAAAAGTGGTTTTTCAACACTAACACAAGTGCGAAAAGTGTTTTTTCCACACTAATACAAGTGCAAAAGTGGTTTCCTGCACCAACACAAGTGCGAAAAGTGATTTTTCAACACTAACACAAGTGCGAAAAGTGTTTTTTCCACACTAATACAAGTGCAAAAGTGGTTTCCTGCACCAACACAAGTGCGAAAAGTGGTTTTTCAACACTAACACAAGTGCGAAAAGTGGTTTTTCAACACTAACACAAGTGCGAAAAGTGTTTTTTCCACACTAATACAAGTGCAAAAGTGGTTTCCTGCACCAACACAAGTGCGAAAAGTGGTTTTTCAACACTAACACAAGTGCGAAAAGTGGTTTTTCAACACTAACACAAGTGCGAAAAGTGGTTTTTCAACACTAACACAAGTGCGAAAAGTGTTTTTTCCGCACTAATACAAGTGCAAAAGTGGTTTCCTGCACCAACACAAGTGCGAAAAGTGGTTTTTCAACACTAACTCAAGTGCGAAAAGTGGTTTTTCAACACTAACACAAGTGCGAAAAGTGGTTTTTCAACACTAACACAGGTGCGAAAAGTGTTTTTTCCACACTAATACAAGTGCAAAAGTGGTTTCCTGCACCAACACAAGTGCGAAAAGTGGTTTTTCAACACTAACACAAGTGCGAAAAGTGGTTTTTCAACACTAACACAAGTGCGAAAAGTGGTTTTTCAACACTAACACAAGTGCGAAAAGTGTTTTTTCCACACTAATACAAGTGCAAAAGTGGTTTCCTGCACCAACACAAGTGCGAAAAGTGATTTTTCAACACTAACTCAAGTGCAAAAAGTGGTTTTTCAACACTAACACAAGTGTGAAAAGTGGTTTTTCAACACTAACACAAGTGCGAAAAGTGTTTTTTCCACACTAATACAAGTGCAAAAGTGGTTTCCTGCACCAACACAAGTGCGAAAAGTGGTTTTTCAACACTAACACAAGTGCGAAAAGTGGTTTTTCAACACTAACACAAGAGCGAAAAGTGGTTTTTCAACACTAACACAAGTGCGAAAAGTGTTTTTTCCACACTAATACAACTGCAATAGTGGTTTCCTGCACTAACACAATTGCAAAAAGTGGTTTTTCAACACTAACACAAGTGCGAAAAGTGGTTTTTCAACACTAACACAAGTGCGAAAAGTGGTTTTTCAACACTAACACAAGTGCGAAAAGTGTTTTTTCCACACTAATACAAGTGCAAAAGTGGTTTCCTGCACCAACACAAGTGCGAAAAGTGGTTTTTCAACACTAACTCAAGTGCAAAAAGTGGTTTTTCAACACTAACACAAGTGCGAAAAGTGGTTTTTCAACACTAACACAAGTGCGAAAAGTGTTTTTTCCACACTAATACAAGTGCAAAAGTGGTTTCCTGCACCAACACAAGTGCGAAAAGTGGTTTTTCAACACTAACACAAGTGCAAAAAGTGGTTTTTCAACACTAACACAAGTGCGAAAAGTGGTTTTTCAACACTAACACAAGTGCGAAAAGTGTTTTTTCCACACTAATACAAGTGCAAAAGTGGTTTCCTGCATCAACACAAGTGCGAAAAGAGGTTTTTCAACACTAACACAAGTGCGAAAAGTGATTTTTCAACACTAACACAAGTGCGAAAAGTGTTTTTCCACACTAATACAAGTGCAAAAGTGGTTTCCTGCACCAACACAAGTGTGAAAAGTGGTTTTTCAACACTAACACAAGTGCGAAAAGTGGTTTTTCAACACTAACACAAGTGCGAAAAGTGTTTTTTCCACACTAATACAAGTGCAAAAGTGGTTTCCTGCACCAACACAAGTGCGAAAAGTGGTTTTTCAACACTAACACAAGTGCGAAAAGTGGTTTTTCAACACTAACACAAGTGCGAAAAGTGGTTTTTCAACACCAACACAAGTGCGAAAAGTGTTTTTTCCACACTAATACAAGTGAAAAAGTGGTTTCCTGCACCAACACAAGTGCGAAAAGTGGTTTTTCAACACTAACACAAGGGCGAAAAGTGGTTTTTCAACACTAACACAAGTGTGAAAAGTGGTTTTTCAACACTATCACAAGTGCAAAAAGTGTTTTTTCCACACTAATACAAGTGCAAAAGTGGTTTCCTGCACCAACACAAGTGCGAAAAGTGGTTTTTCAACACTAACACAAGTGCGAAAAGTGGTTTTTCAACACTATCACAAGTGCAAAAAGTGTTTTTTCCACACTAATACAAGTGCAAAAGTGGTTTCCTGCACCAACACAAGTGCGAAAAGTGGTTTTTCAACACTAACACAAGTGCGAAAAGTGTTTTTTCAACACTAACACAAGTGCGAAAAGTGGTTTTTCAACACTAACACAAGTGCGAAAAGTGTTTTTTCCACACTAATACAAGTGCAAAAGTGCTTTCCTGCACCAACACAAGTGCGAAAAGTGGTTTTTCAACACTAACACAAGTGCGAAAAGTGGTTTTTCAACACTAACACAAGTGCGAAAAGTGGTTTTTCAACACTAACACAAGTGCGAAAAGTGTTTTTTCCACACTAATACAAGTGCAAAAGTGGTTTCCTGCACCAACACAAGTGCGAAAAGTGATTTTTCAACACTAACACAAGTGTGAAAAGTGTTTTTTCCACACTAATACAAGTGCAAAAGTGGTTTCCTGCACCAACACAAGTGCGAAAAGTGGTTTTTCAACACTAACACAAGTGCGAAAAGTGGTTTTTCAACACTAACACAAGTGCGAAAAGTGTTTTTTCCACACTAATACAAGTGCAAAAGTGGTTTCCTGCACCAACACAAGTGCGAAAAGTGGTTTTTCAACACTAACACAAGTGCGAAAAGTGGTTTTTCAACACTAACACAAGTGCGAAAAGTGGTTTTTCAACACTAACACAAGTGCGAAAAGTGTTTTTTCCGCACTAATACAAGTGCAAAAGTGGTTTCCTGCACCAACACAAGTGCGAAAAGTGGTTTTTCAACACTAACTCAAGTGCGAAAAGTGGTTTTTCAACACTAACACAAGTGCGAAAAGTGGTTTTTCAACACTAACACAGGTGCGAAAAGTGTTTTTTCCACACTAATACAAGTGCAAAAGTGGTTTCCTGCACCAACACAAGTGCGAAAAGTGGTTTTTCAACACTAACACAAGTGCGAAAAGTGGTTTTTCAACACTAACACAAGTGCGAAAAGTGGTTTTTCAACACTAACACAAGTGCGAAAAGTGTTTTTTCCACACTAATACAAGTGCAAAAGTGGTTTCCTGCACCAACACAAGTGCGAAAAGTGATTTTTCAACACTAACTCAAGTGCAAAAAGTGGTTTTTCAACACTAACACAAGTGTGAAAAGTGGTTTTTCAACACTAACACAAGTGCGAAAAGTGTTTTTTCCACACTAATACAAGTGCAAAAGTGGTTTCCTGCACCAACACAAGTGCGAAAAGTGGTTTTTCAACACTAACACAAGTGCGAAAAGTGGTTTTTCAACACTAACACAAGAGCGAAAAGTGGTTTTTCAACACTAACACAAGTGCGAAAAGTGTTTTTTCCACACTAATACAACTGCAATAGTGGTTTCCTGCACTAACACAATTGCAAAAAGTGGTTTTTCAACACTAACACAAGTGCGAAAAGTGGTTTTTCAACACTAACACAAGTGCGAAAAGTGGTTTTTCAACACTAACACAAGTGCGAAAAGTGTTTTTTCCACACTAATACAAGTGCAAAAGTGGTTTCCTGCACCAACACAAGTGCGAAAAGTGGTTTTTCAACACTAACTCAAGTGCAAAAAGTGGTTTTTCAACACTAACACAAGTGCGAAAAGTGGTTTTTCAACACTAACACAAGTGCGAAAAGTGTTTTTTCCACACTAATACAAGTGCAAAAGTGGTTTCCTGCACCAACACAAGTGCGAAAAGTGGTTTTTCAACACTAACACAAGTGCAAAAAGTGGTTTTTCAACACTAACACAAGTGCGAAAAGTGGTTTTTCAACACTAACACAAGTGCGAAAAGTGTTTTTTCCACACTAATACAAGTGCAAAAGTGGTTTCCTGCACCAACACAAGTGCGAAAAGTGATTTTTCAACACTAACACAAGTGCAAACAGTGGTTTTTCAACACTAACACAAGTGCAAAAAGTGTTTTTTCCACACTAATACAAGTGCAAATGTGGTTTCCTGCACCAACACAAGTGCGAAAAGTGGTTTTTCAACACTAACACAAGTGCGATAAGTGGTTTTTCAACACTAACACAAGTGCCAAAAGTGGTTTTTCAACACTATCACAAGTGCAAAAAGTGTTTTTTCCACACTAATACAAGTGCAAATGTGGTTTCCTGCACCAACACAAGTGCGAAAAGTGGTTTTTCAACACTAACACAAGTGCAAAAAGTGGTTTTTCAACACTAACACAAGTGCGAAAAGTGGTTTTTCAACACTAACACAAGTGCGAAAAGTGTTTTTTCCACACTAATACAACTGCAAAAGTGGTTTCCTGCACCAACACAAGTGCGAAAAGTGGTTTTTCAACACTAACACAAGTGCGAAAAGTGGTTTTTCAACACTAACACAAGTGCGAAAAGTGTTTTTTCCAGACTAATACAAGTGCAAAAGTGGTTTCCTGCACCAACACAAGTGCAAAAAGTGGTTTTTCAACACTAACACAAGTGCGAAAAGTGGTTTTTCAACTCTAACACAACTGCGAAAAGTGGTTTTTCAACACTAACACAAGTGCGAAAAGTGTTTTTTCCACACTAATACAAGTGCAAAAGTGGTTTCCTGCACCAACACAAGTGTGAAAAGAGGTTTTTCAACACTATCACAATTGCGAAAAGTGATTTTTCAACACTAACAAGTGCGAAAAGTGTTTTTCCACACTAATACAAGTGCAAAAGTGGTTTCCTGCACCAAAACAAGTGCGAAAAGTGTTTTTTCAACACTAACACAAGTGCGAAAAGTGGTTTTTCAACACTAACACAAGTGCGAAAAGTGGTTTTTCAACACTAACACAAGTGCGAAAAGTGGTTTTTCAACACCAACACAAGTGCGAAAAGTGTTTTTTCCACACTAATACAAGTGAAAAAGTGGTTTACTGCACCAACACAAGTGCGAAAAGTGGTTTTTCAACACTAACACAAGTGCGAAAAGTGGTTTTTCAACACTAACACAAGTGTGAAAAGTGGTTTTTCAACACTATCACAAGTGCAAAAAGTGTTTTTTCCACACTAATACAAGTGCAAATGTAGTTTCCTGCACCAACACAAGTGCGAAAAGTGGTTTTTCAACACTAACACAAGTGCGAAAAGTGGTTTTTCAACACTAACAAAAGTGCGAAAAGTGGTTTTTCAACACTAACACAAGTGCGAAAAGTGTTTTTTCCACACTAATACAAGTGCAAAAGTGGTTTCCTGCACCAACACAAGTGCGAAAAGTGGTTTTTCAACACTAACACAAGTGCGAAAAGTGGTTTTTCAACACTAACACAACTGCGAAAAGTGGTTTTTCAACACTAACACAAGTGCGAAAAGTGTTTTTTCCACACTAATACAAGTGCAAAAGTGGTTTCCTGCATCAACACAAGTGCGAAAAGAGGTTTTTCAACACTAACACAAGTGCGAAAAGTGATTTTTCAACACTAACACAAGTGCGAAAAGTGTTTTTCCACACTAATACAAGTGCAAAAGTGGTTTCCTGCACCAACACAAGTGTGAAAAGTGGTTTTTCAACACCAACACAAGTGCGAAAAGTGGTTTTTCAACACTAACACAAGTGCGAAAAGTGGTTTTTCAACACCAACACAAGTGCGAAAAGTGTTTTTTCCACACTAATACAAGTGAAAAAGTGGTTTCCTGCACCAACACAAGTGCGAAAAGTGGTTTTTCAACACTAACACAAGGGCGAAAAGTGGTTTTTCAACACTAACACAAGTGTGAAAAGTGGTTTTTCAACACTATCACAAGTGCAAAAAGTGTTTTTTCCACACTAATACAAGTGCAAAAGTGGTTTCCTGCACCAACACAAGTGCGAAAAGTGGTTTTTCAACACTAACACAAGTGCGAAAAGTGGTTTTTCAACACTATCACAAGTGCAAAAAGTGTTTTTTCCACACTAATACAAGTGCAAAAGTGGTTTCCTGCACCAACACAAGTGCGAAAAGTGGTTTTTCAACACTAACACAAGTGCGAAAAGTGTTTTTTCAACACTAACACAAGTGCGAAAAGTGGTTTTTCAACACTAACACAAGTGCGAAAAGTGTTTTTTCCACACTAATACAAGTGCAAAAGTGCTTTCCTGCACCAACACAAGTGCGAAAAGTGGTTTTTCAACACTAACACAAGTGCGAAAAGTGGTTTTTCAACACTAACACAAGTGCGAAAAGTGGTTTTTCAACACTAACACAAGTGCGAAAAGTGTTTTTTCCACACTAATACAAGTGCAAAAGTGGTTTCCTGCACCAACACAAGTGCGAAAAGTGATTTTTCAACACTAACACAAGTGCGAAAAGTGTTTTTTCCACACTAATACAAGTGCAAAAGTGGTTTCCTGCACCAACACAAGTGCGAAAAGTGGTTTTTCAACACTAACACAAGTGCGAAAAGTGGTTTTTCAACACTAACACAAGTGCGAAAAGTGTTTTTTCCACACTAATACAAGTGCAAAAGTGGTTTCCTGCACCAACACAAGTGCGAAAAGTGGTTTTTCAACACTAACACAAGTGCGAAAAGTGGTTTTTCAACACTAACACAAGTGCGAAAAGTGGTTTTTCAACACTAACACAAGTGCGAAAAGTGTTTTTTCCACACTAATACAAGTGCAAAAGTGGTTTCCTGCACCAACACAAGTGCGAAAAGTGGTTTTTCAACACTAACTCAAGTGCGAAAAGTGGTTTTTCAACACTAACACAAGTGCGAAAAGTGGTTTTTCAACACTAACACAAGTGCGAAAAGTGTTTTTTCCACACTAATACAAGTGCAAAAGTGGTTTCCTGCACCAACACAAGTGCGAAAAGTGGTTTTTCAACACTAACACAAGTGCGAAAAGTGGTTTTTCAACACTAACACAAGTGCGAAAAGTGGTTTTTCAACACTAACACAAGTGCGAAAAGTGTTTTTTCCACACTAATACAAGTGCAAAAGTGGTTTCCTGCACCAACACAAGTGCGAAAAGTGATTTTTCAACACTAACTCAAGTGCAAAAAGTGGTTTTTCAACACTAACACAAGTGTGAAAAGTGGTTTTTCAACACTAACACAAGTGCGAAAAGTGTTTTTTCCACACTAATACAAGTGCAAAAGTGGTTTCCTGCACCAACACAAGTGCGAAAAGTGGTTTTTCAACACTAACACAAGTGCGAAAAGTGGTTTTTCAACACTAACACAAGAGCGAAAAGTGGTTTTTCAACACTAACACAAGTGCGAAAAGTGTTTTTTCCACACTAATACAACTGCAATAGTGGTTTCCTGCACTAACACAATTGCAAAAAGTGGTTTTTCAACACTAACACAAGTGCGAAAAGTGGTTTTTCAACACTAACACAAGTGCGAAAAGTGGTTTTTCAACACTAACACAAGTGCGAAAAGTGTTTTTTCCACACTAATACAAGTGCAAAAGTGGTTTCCTGCACCAACACAAGTGCGAAAAGTGGTTTTTCAACACTAACTCAAGTGCAAAAAGTGGTTTTTCAACACTAACACAAGTGCGAAAAGTGGTTTTTCAACACTAACACAAGTGCGAAAAGTGTTTTTTCCACACTAATACAAGTGCAAAAGTGGTTTCCTGCACCAACACAAGTGCGAAAAGTGGTTTTTCAACACTAACACAAGTGCAAAAAGTGGTTTTTCAACACTAACACAAGTGCGAAAAGTGGTTTTTCAACACTAACACAAGTGCGAAAAGTGTTTTTTCCACACTAATACAAGTGCAAAAGTGGTTTCCTGCACCAACACAAGTGCGAAAAGTGATTTTTCAACACTAACACAAGTGCAAACAGTGGTTTTTCAACACTAACACAAGTGCAAAAAGTGTTTTTTTCCACACTAATACAAGTGCAAATGTGGTTTCCTGCACCAACACAAGTGCGAAAAGTGGTTTTTCAACACTAACACAAGTGCGATAAGTGGTTTTTCAACACTAACACAAGTGCCAAAAGTGGTTTTTCAACACTATCACAAGTGCAAAAAGTGTTTTTTCCACACTAATACAAGTGCAAATGTGGTTTCCTGCACCAACACAAGTGCGAAAAGTGGTTTTTCAACACTAACACAAGTGCAAAAAGTGGTTTTTCAACACTAACACAAGTGCGAAAAGTGGTTTTTCAACACTAACACAAGTGCGAAAAGTGTTTTTTCCACACTAATACAACTGCAAAAGTGGTTTCCTGCACCAACACAAGTGCGAAAAGTGGTTTTTCAACACTAACACAAGTGCGAAAAGTGGTTTTTCAACACTAACACAAGTGCGAAAAGTGTTTTTTCCAGACTAATACAAGTGCAAAAGTGGTTTCCTGCACCAACACAAGTGCAAAAAGTGGTTTTTCAACACTAACACAAGTGCGAAAAGTGGTTTTTCAACTCTAACACAACTGCGAAAAGTGGTTTTTCAACACTAACACAAGTGCGAAAAGTGTTTTTTCCACACTAATACAAGTGCAAAAGTGGTTTCCTGCACCAACACAAGTGTGAAAAGAGGTTTTTCAACACTAACACAATTGCGAAAAGTGATTTTTCAACACTAACAAGTGCGAAAAGTGTTTTTCCACACTAATACAAGTGCAAAAGTGGTTTCCTGCACCAACACAAGTGCGAAAAGTGATTTTTCAACACTAACACAAGTGCGAAAAGTGTTTTTTCCACACTAATACAAGTGCAAAAGTGGTTTCCTGCACCAACACAAGTGCGAAAAGTGGTTTTTCAACACTAACACAAGTGCGAAAAGTGGTTTTTCAACACTAACACAAGTGCGAAAAGTGTTTTTTCCACACTAATACAAGTGCAAAAGTGGTTTCCTGCACCAACACAAGTGCGAAAAGTGGTTTTTCAACACTAACACAAGTGCGAAAAGTGGTTTTTCAACACTAACACAAGTGCGAAAAGTGGTTTTTCAACACTAACACAAGTGCGAAAAGTGTTTTTTCCACACTAATACAAGTGCAAAAGTGGTTTCCTGCACCAACACAAGTGCGAAAAGTGGTTTTTCAACACTAACTCAAGTGCGAAAAGTGGTTTTTCAACACTAACACAAGTGCGAAAAGTGGTTTTTCAACACTAACACAAGTGCGAAAAGTGTTTTTTCCACACTAATACAAGTGCAAAAGTGGTTTCCTGCACCAACACAAGTGCGAAAAGTGGTTTTTCAACACTAACACAAGTGCGAAAAGTGGTTTTTCAACACTAACACAAGTGCGAAAAGTGGTTTTTCAACACTAACACAAGTGCGAAAAGTGTTTTTTCCACACTAATACAAGTGCAAAAGTGGTTTCCTGCACCAACACAAGTGCGAAAAGTGATTTTTCAACACTAACTCAAGTGCAAAAAGTGGTTTTTCAACACTAACACAAGTGTGAAAAGTGGTTTTTCAACACTAACACAAGTGCGAAAAGTGTTTTTTCCACACTAATACAAGTGCAAAAGTGGTTTCCTGCACCAACACAAGTGCGAAAAGTGGTTTTTCAACACTAACACAAGTGCGAAAAGTGGTTTTTCAACACTAACACAAGAGCGAAAAGTGGTTTTTCAACACTAACACAAGTGCGAAAAGTGTTTTTTCCACACTAATACAACTGCAATAGTGGTTTCCTGCACTAACACAATTGCAAAAAGTGGTTTTTCAACACTAACACAAGTGCGAAAAGTGGTTTTTCAACACTAACACAAGTGCGAAAAGTGGTTTTTCAACACTAACACAAGTGCGAAAAGTGTTTTTTCCACACTAATACAAGTGCAAAAGTGGTTTCCTGCACCAACACAAGTGCGAAAAGTGGTTTTTCAACACTAACTCAAGTGCAAAAAGTGGTTTTTCAACACTAACACAAGTGCGAAAAGTGGTTTTTCAACACTAACACAAGTGCGAAAAGTGTTTTTTCCACACTAATACAAGTGCAAAAGTGGTTTCCTGCACCAACACAAGTGCGAAAAGTGGTTTTTCAACACTAACACAAGTGCAAAAAGTGGTTTTTCAACACTAACACAAGTGCGAAAAGTGGTTTTTCAACACTAACACAAGTGCGAAAAGTGTTTTTTCCACACTAATACAAGTGCAAAAGTGGTTTCCTGCACCAACACAAGTGCGAAAAGTGATTTTTCAACACTAACACAAGTGCAAACAGTGGTTTTTCAACACTAACACAAGTGCAAAAAGTGTTTTTTTCCACACTAATACAAGTGCAAATGTGGTTTCCTGCACCAACACAAGTGCGAAAAGTGGTTTTTCAACACTAACACAAGTGCGATAAGTGGTTTTTCAACACTAACACAAGTGCCAAAAGTGGTTTTTCAACACTATCACAAGTGCAAAAAGTGTTTTTTCCACACTAATACAAGTGCAAATGTGGTTTCCTGCACCAACACAAGTGCGAAAAGTGGTTTTTCAACACTAACACAAGTGCAAAAAGTGGTTTTTCAACACTAACACAAGTGCGAAAAGTGGTTTTTCAACACTAACACAAGTGCGAAAAGTGTTTTTTCCACACTAATACAACTGCAAAAGTGGTTTCCTGCACCAACACAAGTGCGAAAAGTGGTTTTTCAACACTAACACAAGTGCGAAAAGTGGTTTTTCAACACTAACACAAGTGCGAAAAGTGTTTTTTCCAGACTAATACAAGTGCAAAAGTGGTTTCCTGCACCAACACAAGTGCAAAAAGTGGTTTTTCAACACTAACACAAGTGCGAAAAGTGGTTTTTCAACTCTAACACAACTGCGAAAAGTGGTTTTTCAACACTAACACAAGTGCGAAAAGTGTTTTTTCCACACTAATACAAGTGCAAAAGTGGTTTCCTGCACCAACACAAGTGTGAAAAGAGGTTTTTCAACACTAACACAATTGCGAAAAGTGATTTTTCAACACTAACAAGTGCGAAAAGTGTTTTTCCACACTAATACAAGTGCAAAAGTGGTTTCCTGCACCAACACAAGTGCGAAAAGTGTTTTTTCAACACTAACACAAGTGCGAAAAGTGGTTTTTCAACACTAACACAAGTGCGAAAAGTGGTTTTTCAACACTAACACAAGTGCGAAAAGTGGTTTTTCAACACCAACACAAGTGCGAAAAGTGTTTTTTCCACACTAATACAAGTGAAAAAGTGGTTTACTGCACCAACACAAGTGCGAAAAGTGGTTTTTCAACACTAACACAAGTGCGAAAAGTGGTTTTTCAACACTAACACAAGTGTGAAAAGTGGTTTTTCAACACTATCACAAGTGCAAAAAGTGTTTTTTCCACACTAATACAAGTGCAAAAGTGGTTTCCTGCACCAACACAAGTGCGAAAAGTGGTTTTTCAACACTAACACAAGTGCAAAAAGTGTTTTTTCCACACTAATACAAGTGCAAAAGTGGTTTCCTCCACCAACACAAGTGCGAAAAGTGGTTTTTCAACACTAACACAAGTGCAAAAAGTGGTTTTTCAACACTAATACAAGTGCGAAAAGTGGTTTTTCAACACTAACACAAGTGCGAAAAGTGTTTTTTCCACACTAATACAAGTGCAAAAGTGGTTTCCTGCACCAACACAAGTGCGAAAAGTGGTTTTTCAACACTAACACAAGTGCGAAAAGTGTTTTTTCCACACTAATACAAGTGCAAAAGTGGTTTCCTGCACCAACACAAGTGCGAAAAGTGGTTTTTCAACACTAACACAAGTGCGAAAAGTGGTTTTTCAACACTAACACAAGTGCGAAAAGTGGTTTTTCAACACTAACACAAGTGCGAAAAGTGTTTTTTCCACACTAATACAAGTGCAAAAGTGGTTTCCTACACCAACACAAGTGCGAAAAGTGGTTTTTCAACACTAACTCAAGTGCGAAAAGTGGTTTTTCAACACTAACACAAGTGCGAAAAGTGTTTTTTCCACACTAATACAAGTGCAAAAGTGGTTTCCTGCACCAACACAAGTGCGAAAAGTGGTTTTTCAACACTAACACAAGTGCGAAAAGTGGTTTTTCAACACTAACACAAGTGCGAAAAGTGGTTTTTCAACACCAACACAAGTGCGAAAAGTGTTTTTTCCACACTAATACAAGTGCAAAAGTGGTTTCCTGCACCGACACAAGTGCGAAAAGTGATTTTTCAACACTAACACAAGTGCAAAAAGTGGTTTTTCAACACTAACACAAGTGCAAAAAGTGTTTTTTCCACACTAATACAAGTGCAAAAGTGGTTTCCTGCACCACACAAGTGCGAAAAGTGGTTTTTCAACACTAACACAAGTGCGAAAAGTGTTTTTTCCACACTAATACAAGTGCAAAAGTGGTTTCCTGCACCAACACAAGTGCGAAAAGTGGTTTTTCAACACTAACACAAGTGCGAAAAGTGGTTTTTCAACACTAACACAAGTGCGAAAAGTGTTTTTTCCACACTAATACAAGTGCAAAAGTGGTTTCCTGCACCAACACAAGTGCGAAAAGTGGTTTTTCAACACTAACACAAGTGCGAAAAGTGGTTTTTCAACACTAACACAAGTGCGAAAAGTGGTTTTTCAACACTAATACAAGTGCGAAAAGTGTTTTTTCCACACTAATACAAGTGCAAAAGTGGTTTCCTGCACCAACACAAGTGCGAAAAGTGGTTTTTCAACACTAACTCAAGTGCGAAAAGTGGTTTTTCAACACTAACACAATTGCGAAAAGTGGTTTTTCAACACTAACACAAGTGCGAAAAGTGTTTTTTCAACACTAACACAAGTGCGAAAAGTGGATTTTCAACACTATCACAAGTGCAAAAAGTGTTTTTTCCACACTAATACAAGTGCAAAAGTGGTTTCCTGCACCAACACAAGTGCGAAAAGTGGTTTTTCAACACTAACACAAGTGCGAAAAGTGTTTTTTCAACACTAACACAAGTGTGAAAAGTGGTTTTTCAACACTAACACAAGTGCGAAAAGTGTTTTTTCCACACTAATACAAGTGCAAAAGTGGTTTCCTGCACCAACACAAGTGCGAAAAGTGGTTTTTCAACACTAACACAAGTGCGAAAAGTGGTTTTTCAACACTAACACAAGTGCGAAAAGTGGTTTTTCAACACTAACACAAGTGCGAAAAGTGTTTTTTCCACACTAATACAAGTGCAAAAGTGGTTTCCTGCACCAACACAAGTGCGAAAAGTGATTTTTCAACACTAACACAAGTGCGAAAAGTGTTTTTTCCACACTAATACAAGTGCAAAAGTGGTTTCCTGCACCAACACAAGTGCGAAAAGTGGTTTTTCAACACTAACACAAGTGCGAAAAGTGGTTTTTCAACACTAACACAAGTGCGAAAAGTGTTTTTTCCACACTAATACAAGTGCAAAAGTGGTTTCCTGCACCAACACAAGTGCGAAAAGTGGTTTTTCAACACTAACACAAGTGCGAAAAGTGGTTTTTCAACACTAACACAAGTGCGAAAAGTGGTTTTTCAACACTAACACAAGTGCGAAAAGTGTTTTTTCCACACTAATACAAGTGCAAAAGTGGTTTCCTGCACCAACACAAGTGCGAAAAGTGGTTTTTCAACACTAACTCAAGTGCGAAAAGTGGTTTTTCAACACTAACACAAGTGCGAAAAGTGGTTTTTCAACACTAACACAAGTGCGAAAAGTGTTTTTTCCACACTAATACAAGTGCAAAAGTGGTTTCCTGCACCAACACAAGTGCGAAAAGTGGTTTTTCAACACTAACACAAGTGCGAAAAGTGGTTTTTCAACACTAACACAAGTGCGAAAAGTGGTTTTTCAACACTAACACAAGTGCGAAAAGTGTTTTTTCCACACTAATACAAGTGCAAAAGTGGTTTCCTGCACCAACACAAGTGCGAAAAGTGATTTTTCAACACTAACTCAAGTGCAAAAAGTGGTTTTTCAACACTAACACAAGTGTGAAAAGTGGTTTTTCAACACTAACACAAGTGCGAAAAGTGTTTTTTCCACACTAATACAAGTGCAAAAGTGGTTTCCTGCACCAACACAAGTGCGAAAAGTGGTTTTTCAACACTAACACAAGTGCGAAAAGTGGTTTTTCAACACTAACACAAGAGCGAAAAGTGGTTTTTCAACACTAACACAAGTGCGAAAAGTGTTTTTTCCACACTAATACAACTGCAATAGTGGTTTCCTGCACTAACACAATTGCAAAAAGTGGTTTTTCAACACTAACACAAGTGCGAAAAGTGGTTTTTCAACACTAACACAAGTGCGAAAAGTGGTTTTTCAACACTAACACAAGTGCGAAAAGTGTTTTTTCCACACTAATACAAGTGCAAAAGTGGTTTCCTGCACCAACACAAGTGCGAAAAGTGGTTTTTCAACACTAACTCAAGTGCAAAAAGTGGTTTTTCAACACTAACACAAGTGCGAAAAGTGGTTTTTCAACACTAACACAAGTGCGAAAAGTGTTTTTTCCACACTAATACAAGTGCAAAAGTGGTTTCCTGCACCAACACAAGTGCGAAAAGTGGTTTTTCAACACTAACACAAGTGCAAAAAGTGGTTTTTCAACACTAACACAAGTGCGAAAAGTGGTTTTTCAACACTAACACAAGTGCGAAAAGTGTTTTTTCCACACTAATACAAGTGCAAAAGTGGTTTCCTGCACCAACACAAATGCGAAAAGTGATTTTTCAACACTAACACAAGTGCAAACAGTGGTTTTTCAACACTAACACAAGTGCAAAAAGTGTTTTTTCCACACTAATACAAGTGCAAATGTGGTTTCCTGCACCAACACAATTGCGAAAAGTGGTTTTTCAACACTAACACAAGTGCGATAAGTGGTTTTTCAACACTAACACAAGTGCGAAAAGTGGTTTTTCAACACTAACACAAGTGCGAAAAGTGTTTTTTCCACACTAATACAACTGCAAAAGTGATTTCCTGCACCAACACAAGTGCGAAAAGTGGTTTTTCAACACTAACACAAGTGCGAAAAGTGGTTTTTCAACACTAACACAAGTGCGAAAAGTGTTTTTCCCAGACTAATACAAGTGCAAAAGTGGTTTCCTGCACCAACACAAGTGCAAAAAGTGGTTTTTCAACACTAACACAAGTGCGAAAAGTGGTTTTTCAACTCTAACACAACTGCGAAAAGTGGTTTTTCAACACTAACACAAGTGCGAAAAGTGTTTTTTCCACACTAATACAAGTGCAAAAGTGGTTTCCTGCACCAACACAAGTGCGAAAAGTGGTTTTTCAACACTAACACAAGTGCGAAAAGTGGTTTTTCAACACTAACACAAGTGCGAAAAGTGGTTTTTCAACACTAATACAAGTGCGAAAAGTGTTTTTTCCACACTAATACAAGTGCAAAAGTGGTTTCCTGCACCAACACAAGTGCGAAAAGTGGTTTTTCAACACTAACTCAAGTGCGAAAAGTGGTTTTTCAACACTAACACAATTGCGAAAAGTGGTTTTTCAACACTAACACAAGTGCGAAAAGTGTTTTTTCAACACTAACACAAGTGCGAAAAGTGGTTTTTCAACACTATCACAAGTGCAAAAAGTGTTTTTTCCACACTAATACAAGTGCAAAAGTGGTTTCCTGCACCAACACAAGTGCGAAAAGTGGTTTTTCAACACTAACACAAGTGCGAAAAGTGTTTTTTCAACACTAACACAAGTGTGAAAAGTGGTTTTTCAACACTAACACAAGTGCGAAAAGTGTTTTTTCCACACTAATACAAGTGCAAAAGTGGTTTCCTGCACCAACACAAGTGCGAAAAGTGGTTTTTCAACACTAACACAAGTGCGAAAAGTGGTTTTTCAACACTAACACAAGTGCGAAAAGTGGTTTTTCAACACTAACACAAGTGCGAAAAGTGTTTTTTCCACACTAATACAAGTGCAAAAGTGGTTTCCTGCACCAACACAAGTGCGAAAAGTGATTTTTCAACACTAACACAAGTGCGAAAAGTGTTTTTTCCACACTAATACAAGTGCAAAAGTGGTTTCCTGCACCAACACAAGTGCGAAAAGTGGTTTTTCAACACTAACACAAGTGCGAAAAGTGGTTTTTCAACACTAACACAAGTGCGAAAAGTGTTTTTTCCACACTAATACAAGTGCAAAAGTGGTTTCCTGCACCAACACAAGTGCGAAAAGTGGTTTTTCAACACTAACACAAGTGCGAAAAGTGGTTTTTCAACACTAACACAAGTGCGAAAAGTGGTTTTTCAACACTAACACAAGTGCGAAAAGTGTTTTTTCCACACTAATACAAGTGCAAAAGTGGTTTCCTGCACCAACACAAGTGCGAAAAGTGGTTTTTCAACACTAACTCAAGTGCGAAAAGTGGTTTTTCAACACTAACACAAGTGCGAAAAGTGGTTTTTCAACACTAACACAAGTGCGAAAAGTGTTTTTTCCACACTAATACAAGTGCAAAAGTGGTTTCCTGCACCAACACAAGTGCGAAAAGTGGTTTTTCAACACTAACACAAGTGCGAAAAGTGGTTTTTCAACACTAACACAAGTGCGAAAAGTGGTTTTTCAACACTAACACAAGTGCGAAAAGTGTTTTTTCCACACTAATACAAGTGCAAAAGTGGTTTCCTGCACCAACACAAGTGCGAAAAGTGATTTTTCAACACTAACTCAAGTGCAAAAAGTGGTTTTTCAACACTAACACAAGTGTGAAAAGTGGTTTTTCAACACTAACACAAGTGCGAAAAGTGTTTTTTCCACACTAATACAAGTGCAAAAGTGGTTTCCTGCACCAACACAAGTGCGAAAAGTGGTTTTTCAACACTAACACAAGTGCGAAAAGTGGTTTTTCAACACTAACACAAGAGCGAAAAGTGGTTTTTCAACACTAACACAAGTGCGAAAAGTGTTTTTTCCACACTAATACAACTGCAATAGTGGTTTCCTGCACTAACACAATTGCAAAAAGTGGTTTTTCAACACTAACACAAGTGCGAAAAGTGGTTTTTCAACACTAACACAAGTGCGAAAAGTGGTTTTTCAACACTAACACAAGTGCGAAAAGTGTTTTTTCCACACTAATACAAGTGCAAAAGTGGTTTCCTGCACCAACACAAGTGCGAAAAGTGGTTTTTCAACACTAACTCAAGTGCAAAAAGTGGTTTTTCAACACTAACACAAGTGCGAAAAGTGGTTTTTCAACACTAACACAAGTGCGAAAAGTGTTTTTTCCACACTAATACAAGTGCAAAAGTGGTTTCCTGCACCAACACAAGTGCGAAAAGTGGTTTTTCAACACTAACACAAGTGCAAAAAGTGGTTTTTCAACACTAACACAAGTGCGAAAAGTGGTTTTTCAACACTAACACAAGTGCGAAAAGTGTTTTTTCCACACTAATACAAGTGCAAAAGTGGTTTCCTGCACCAACACAAATGCGAAAAGTGATTTTTCAACACTAACACAAGTGCAAACAGTGGTTTTTCAACACTAACACAAGTGCAAAAAGTGTTTTTTCCACACTAATACAAGTGCAAATGTGGTTTCCTGCACCAACACAATTGCGAAAAGTGGTTTTTCAACACTAACACAAGTGCGATAAGTGGTTTTTCAACACTAACACAAGTGCCAAAAGTGGTTTTTCAACACTATCACAAGTGCAAAAAGTGTTTTTTCCACACTAATACAAGTGCAAATGTGGTTTCCTGCACCAACACAAGTGCGAAAAGTGGTTTTTCAACACTAACACAAGTGCAAAAAGTGGTTTTTCAACACTAACACAAGTGCGAAAAGTGGTTTTTCAACACTAACACAAGTGCGAAAAGTGTTTTTTCCACACTAATACAACTGCAAAAGTGATTTCCTGCACCAACACAAGTGCGAAAAGTGGTTTTTCAACACTAACACAAGTGCGAAAAGTGGTTTTTCAACACTAACACAAGTGCGAAAAGTGTTTTTCCCAGACTAATACAAGTGCAAAAGTGGTTTCCTGCACCAACACAAGTGCAAAAAGTGGTTTTTCAACACTAACACAAGTGCGAAAAGTGGTTTTTCAACTCTAACACAACTGCGAAAAGTGGTTTTTCAACACTAACACAAGTGCGAAAAGTGTTTTTTCCACACTAATACAAGTGCAAAAGTGGTTTCCTGCACCAACACAAGTGTGAAAAGCGGTTTTTCAACACTAACACAATTGCGAAAAGTGATTTTTCAACACTAACAAGTGCGAAAAGTGTTTTTCCACACTAATACAAGTGCAAAAGTGCACTTTTCAACACAAGTTGCACCAACACAAGTGCGAAAAGTGTTTTTTCAACACTAACACAAGTGCGAAAAGTGGTTTTTCAACACTAACACAAGTGCGAAAAGTGGTTTTTCAACACTAACACAAGTGCGAAAAGTGGTTTTTCAACACCAACACAAGTGCGAAAAGTGTTTTTTCCACACTAATACAAGTGAAAAAGTGGTTTCCTGCACCAACACAAGTGCGAAAAGTGGTTTTTCAACACTAACACAAGTGCGAAAAGTGGTTTTTCAACACTAACACAAGTGTGAAAAGTGGTTTTTCAACACTAACACAAGTGCAAAAAGTGTTTTTTCCACACTAATACAAGTGCAAAAGTGGTTTCCTGCACCAACACAAGTGCGAAAAGTGGTTTTTCAACACTAACACAAGTGCAAAAAGTGGTTTTTCAACACTAATACAAGTGCGAAAAGTGGTTTTTCAACACTAACACAAGTGCGAAAAGTGTTTTTTCCACACTAATACAAGTGCAAAAGTGGTTTCCTGCACCAACACAAGTGCGAAAAGTGGTTTTTCAACACTAACACAAGTGCGAAAAGTGTTTTTTCCACACTAATACAAGTGCAAAAGTGGTTTCCTGCACCAACACAAGTGCGAAAAGTGGTTTTTCAACACTAACACAAGTGCGAAAAGTGGTTTTTCAACACTAACACAAGTGCGAAAAGTGGTTTTTCAACACTAACACAAGTGCGAAAAGTGTTTTTTCCACACTAATACAAGTGCAAAAGTGGTTTCCTACACCAACACAAGTGCGAAAAGTGGTTTTTCAACACTAACTCAAGTGCGAAAAGTGGTTTTTCAACACTAACACAAGTGCGAAAAGTGTTTTTTCCACACTAATACAAGTGCAAAAGTGGTTTCCTGCACCAACACAAGTGCGAAAAGTGGTTTTTCAACACTAACACAAGTGCGAAAAGTGGTTTTTCAACACTAACACAAGTGCGAAAAGTGGTTTTTCAACACTAACACAAGTGCGAAAAGTGTTTTTTCCACACTAATACAAGTGCAAAAGTGGTTTCCTGCACCAACACAAGTGCGAAAAGTGATTTTTCAACACTAACACAAGTGCGAAAAGTGTTTTTTCCACACTAATACAAGTGCAAAAGTGGTTTCCTGCACCAACACAAGTGCGAAAAGTGGTTTTTCAACACTAACACAAGTGCGAAAAGTGGTTTTTCAACACTAACACAAGTGCGAAAAGTGGTTTTTCAACACTAACACAAGTGCGAAAAGTGTTTTTTCCACACTAATACAAGTGCAAAAGTGGTTTCCTACACCAACACAAGTGCGAAAAGTGATTTTTCAACACTAACACAAGTGCAAAAAGTGGTTTTTCAACACTAACACAAGTGCAAAAAGTGTTTTTTCCACACTAATACAAGTGCAAAAGTGGTTTCCTGCACCACACAAGTGCGAAAAGTGGTTTTTCAACACTAACACAAGTGCGAAAAGTGTTTTTTCCACACTAATACAAGTGCAAAAGTGGTTTCCTGCACCAACACAAGTGCGAAAAGTGGTTTTTCAACACTAACACAAGTGCGAAAAGTGGTTTTTAAACACTAACACAAGTGCGAAAAGTGTTTTTTCCACACTAATACAAGTGCAAAAGTGGTTTCCTGCACCAACACAAGTGCGAAAAGTGGTTTTTCAACACTAACACAAGTGCGAAAAGTGGTTTTTCAGCACTAACACAAGTGCGAAAAGTGGTTTTTCAACACTAACACAAGTGCGAAAAGTGTTTTTTCCACACTAATACAAGTGCAAAAGTGGTTTCCTGCACCAACACAAGTGCGAAAAGTGGTTTTTCAACACTAACTCAAGTGCGAAAAGTGGTTTTTCAACACTAACACAATTGCGAAAAGTGGTTTTTCAACACTAACACAAGTGCGAAAAGTGTTTTTTCCACACTAATACAAGTGCAAAAGTGGTTTCCTGCACCAACACAAGTGCGAAAAGTGGTTTTTCAACACTAACACAAGTGCGAAAAGTGGTTTTTCAACACTAACACAAGTGCGAAAAGTGGTTTTTCAACACTAACACAAGTGCGAAAAGTGTTTTTTCCACACTAATACAAGTGCAAAAGTGGTTTCCTGCACCAACACAAGTGCGAAAAGTGATTTTTCAACACTAACACAAGTGCAAAAAGTGGTTTTTCAACACTAACACAAGTGCAAAAAGTGTTTTTTCCACACTAATACAAGTGCAAATGTGGTTTCCTGCACCAACACAAGTGCGAAAAGTGGTTTTTCAACACTAACACAAGTGCGAAAAGTGGTTTTTCAACACTAACACAAGTGCGAAAAGTGGTTTTTCAACACTAACACAAGTGCGAAAAGTGTTTTTTCCACACTAATACAAGTGCAAAAGTGGTTTCCTGCACCAACACAAGTGCGAAAAGTGGTTTTTCAACACTAACACAAGTGCGAAAAGTGGTTTTTCAACACTAACACAAGAGCGAAAAGTGGTTTTTCAACACTAACACAAGTGCGAAAAGTGTTTTTTCCACACTAATACAACTGCAATAGTGGTTTCCTGCACTAACACAATTGCAAAAAGTGGTTTTTCAACACTAACACAAGTGCGAAAAGTGGTTTTTCAACACTAACACAAGTGCGAAAAGTGGTTTTTCAACACTAACACAAGTGCGAAAAGTGTTTTTTCCACACTAATACAAGTGCAAAAGTGGTTTCCTGCACCAACACAAGTGCGAAAAGTGGTTTTTCAACACTAACTCAAGTGCAAAAAGTGGTTTTTCAACACTAACACAAGTGCGAAAAGTGGTTTTTCAACACTAACACAAGTGCGAAAAGTGTTTTTTCCACACTAATACAAGTGCAAAAGTGGTTTCCTGCACCAACACAAGTGCGAAAAGTGGTTTTTCAACACTAACACAAGTGCAAAAAGTGGTTTTTCAACACTAACACAAGTGCGAAAAGTGGTTTTTCAACACTAACACAAGTGCGAAAAGTGTTTTTTCCACACTAATACAAGTGCAAAAGTGGTTTCCTGCACCAACACAAATGCGAAAAGTGATTTTTCAACACTAACACAAGTGCAAACAGTGGTTTTTCAACACTAACACAAGTGCAAAAAGTGTTTTTTCCACACTAATACAAGTGCAAATGTGCACTTTTCAACACAAGTTGCACCAACACAAGTGCGAAAAGTGTTTTTTCACCACTAACACAAGTGCGAAAAGTGGTTTTTCAACACTAACACAAGTGCGAAAAGTGGTTTTTCAACACTAACACAAGTGCGAAAAGTGGTTTTTCAACACCAACACAAGTGCGAAAAGTGTTTTTTCCACACTAATACAAGTGAAAAAGTGGTTTCCTGCACCAACACAAGTGCGAAAAGTGGTTTTTCAACACTAACACAAGTGCGAAAAGTGGTTTTTCAACACTAACACAAGTGTGAAAAGTGGTTTTTCAACACTATCACAAGTGCAAAAAGTGTTTTTTCCACACTAATACAAGTGCAAAAGTGGTTTCCTGCACCAACACAAGTGCGAAAAGTGGTTTTTCAACACTAACACAAGTGCAAAAAGTGTTTTTTCCACACTAATACAAGTGCAAAAGTGGTTTCCTGCACCAACACAAGTGCGAAAAGTGGTTTTTCAACACTAACACAAGTGCAAAAAGTGGTTTTTCAACACTAATACAAGTGCGAAAAGTGGTTTTTCAACACTAACACAAGTGCGAAAAGTGTTTTTTCCACACTAATACAAGTGCAAAAGTGGTTTCCTGCACCAACACAAGTGCGAAAAGTGGTTTTTCAACACTAACACAAGTGCGAAAAGTGTTTTTTCCACACTAATACAAGTGCAAAAGTGGTTTCCTGCACCAACACAAGTGCGAAAAGTGGTTTTTCAACACTAACACAAGTGCGAAAAGTGGTTTTTCAACACTAACACAAGTGCGAAAAGTGGTTTTTCAACACTAACACAAGTGCGAAAAGTGTTTTTTCCACACTAATACAAGTGCAAAAGTGGTTTCCTTCACCAACACAAGTGCGAAAAGTGGTTTTTCAACACTAACTCAAGTGCGAAAAGTGGTTTTTCAACACTAACACAAGTGCGAAAAGTGTTTTTTCCACACTAATACAAGTGCAAAAGTGGTTTCCTGCACCAACACAAGTGCGAAAAGTGGTTTTTCAACACTAACACAAGTGCGAAAAGTGGTTTTTCAACACTAACACAAGTGCGAAAAGTGGTTTTTCAACACTAACACAAGTGCGAAAAGTGTTTTTTCCACACTAATACAAGTGCAAAAGTGGTTTCCTGCACCAACACAAGTGCGAAAAGTGATTTTTCAACACTAACACAAGTGCAAAAAGTGGTTTTTCAACACTAACACAAGTGCAAAAAGTGTTTTTTCCACACTAATACAAGTGCAAAAGTGGTTTCCTGCACCACACAAGTGCGAAAAGTGGTTTTTCAACACTAACACAAGTGCGAAAAGTGTTTTTTCCACACTAATACAAGTGCAAAAGTGGTTTCCTGCACCAACACAAGTGCGAAAAGTGGTTTTTCAACACTAACACAAGTGCGAAAAGTGGTTTTTAAACACTAACACAAGTGCGAAAAGTGTTTTTTCCACACTAATACAAGTGCAAAAGTGGTTTCCTGCACCAACACAAGTGCGAAAAGTGGTTTTTCAACACTAACACAAGTGCGAAAAGTGGTTTTTCAGCACTAACACAAGTGCGAAAAGTGGTTTTTCAACACTAACACAAGTGCGAAAAGTGTTTTTTCCACACTAATACAAGTGCAAAAGTGGTTTCCTGCACCAACACAAGTGCGAAAAGTGGTTTTTCAACACTAACTCAAGTGCGAAAAGTGGTTTTTCAACACTAACACAATTGCGAAAAGTGGTTTTTCAACACTAACACAAGTGCGAAAAGTGTTTTTTCCACACTAATACAAGTGCAAAAGTGGTTTCCTGCACCAACACAAGTGCGAAAAGTGGTTTTTCAACACTAACACAAGTGCGAAAAGTGGTTTTTCAACACTAACACAAGTGCGAAAAGTGGTTTTTCAACACTAACACAAGTGCGAAAAGTGTTTTTTCCACACTAATACAAGTGCAAAAGTGGTTTCCTGCACCAACACAAGTGCGAAAAGTGATTTTTCAACACTAACACAAGTGCAAAAAGTGGTTTTTCAACACTAACACAAGTGCAAAAAGTGTTTTTTCCACACTAATACAAGTGCAAATGTGGTTTCCTGCACCAACACAAGTGCGAAAAGTGGTTTTTCAACACTAACACAAGTGCGAAAAGTGGTTTTTCAACACTAACACAAGTGCGAAAAGTGGTTTTTCAACACTAACACAAGTGCGAAAAGTGTTTTTTCCACACTAATACAAGTGCAAAAGTGGTTTCCTGCACCAACACAAGTGTGAAAAGTGGTTTTTCAACACTAACACAAGTGCGAAAAGTGGTTTTTCAACACTAACACAAGAGCGAAAAGTGGTTTTTCAACACTAACACAAGTGCGAAAAGTGTTTTTTCCACACTAATACAACTGCAATAGTGGTTTCCTGCACTAACACAATTGCAAAAAGTGGTTTTTCAACACTAACACAAGTGCGAAAAGTGGTTTTTCAACACTAACACAAGTGCGAAAAGTGGTTTTTCAACACTAACACAAGTGCGAAAAGTGTTTTTTCCACACTAATACAAGTGCAAAAGTGGTTTCCTGCACCAACACAAGTGCGAAAAGTGGTTTTTCAACACTAACTCAAGTGCAAAAAGTGGTTTTTCAACACTAACACAAGTGCGAAAAGTGGTTTTTCAACACTAACACAAGTGCGAAAAGTGTTTTTTCCACACTAATACAAGTGCAAAAGTGGTTTCCTGCACCAACACAAGTGCGAAAAGTGGTTTTTCAACACTAACACAAGTGCAAAAAGTGGTTTTTCAACACTAACACAAGTGCGAAAAGTGGTTTTTCAACACTAACACAAGTGCGAAAAGTGTTTTTTCCACACTAATACAAGTGCAAAAGTGGTTTCCTGCACCAACACAAATGCGAAAAGTGATTTTTCAACACTAACACAAGTGCAAACAGTGGTTTTTCAACACTAACACAAGTGCAAAAAGTGTTTTTTCCACACTAATACAAGTGCAAATGTGGTTTCCTGCACCAACACAATTGCGAAAAGTGGTTTTTCAACACTAACACAAGTGCGATAAGTGGTTTTTCAACACTAACACAAGTGCCAAAAGTGGTTTTTCAACACTATCACAAGTGCAAAAAGTGTTTTTTCCACACTAATACAAGTGCAAATGTGGTTTCCTGCACCAACACAAGTGCGAAAAGTGGTTTTTCAACACTAACACAAGTGCAAAAAGTGGTTTTTCAACACTAACACAAGTGCGAAAAGTGGTTTTTCAACACTAACACAAGTGCGAAAAGTGTTTTTTCCACACTAATACAACTGCAAAAGTGATTTCCTGCACCAACACAAGTGCGAAAAGTGGTTTTTCAACACTAACACAAGTGCGAAAAGTGGTTTTTCAACACTAACACAAGTGCGAAAAGTGTTTTTCCCAGACTAATACAAGTGCAAAAGTGGTTTCCTGCACCAACACAAGTGCAAAAAGTGGTTTTTCAACACTAACACAAGTGCGAAAAGTGGTTTTTCAACTCTAACACAACTGCGAAAAGTGGTTTTTCAACACTAACACAAGTGCGAAAAGTGTTTTTTCCACACTAATACAAGTGCAAAAGTGGTTTCCTGCACCAACACAAGTGTGAAAAGAGGTTTTTCAACACTAACACAATTGCGAAAAGTGATTTTTCAACACTAACAAGTGCGAAAAGTGTTTTTCCACACTAATACAAGTGCAAAAGTGCACTTTTCAACACAAGTTGCACCAACACAAGTGCGAAAAGTGTTTTTTCAACACTAACACAAGTGCGAAAAGTGGTTTTTCAACACTAACACAAGTGCGAAAAGTGGTTTTTCAACACTAACACAAGTGCGAAAAGTGGTTTTTCAACACCAACACAAGTGCGAAAAGTGTTTTTTCCACACTAATACAAGTGAAAAAGTGGTTTCCTGCACCAACACAAGTGCGAAAAGTGGTTTTTCAACACTAACACAAGTGCGAAAAGTGGTTTTTCAACACTAACACAAGTGTGAAAAGTGGTTTTTCAACACTATCACAAGTGCAAAAAGTGTTTTTTCCACACTAATACAAGTGCAAAAGTGGTTTCCTGCACCAACACAAGTGCGAAAAGTGGTTTTTCAACACTAACACAAGTGCAAAAAGTGTTTTTTCCACACTAATACAAGTGCAAAAGTGGTTTCCTGCACCAACACAAGTGCGAAAAGTGGTTTTTCAACACTAACACAAGTGCAAAAAGTGGTTTTTCAACACTAATACAAGTGCGAAAAGTGGTTTTTCAACACTAACACAAGTGCGAAAAGTGTTTTTTCCACACTAATACAAGTGCAAAAGTGGTTTCCTGCACCAACACAAGTGCGAAAATTGGTTTTTCAACACTAACACAAGTGCGAAAAGTGTTTTTTCCACACTAATACAAGTGCAAAAGTGGTTTCCTGCACCAACACAAGTGCGAAAAGTGGTTTTTCAACACTAACACAAGTGCGAAAAGTGGTTTTTCAACACTAACACAAGTGCGAAAAGTGGTTTTTCAACACTAACACAAGTGCGAAAAGTGTTTTTTCCACACTAATACAAGTGCAAAAGTGGTTTCCTACACCAACACAAGTGCGAAAAGTGGTTTTTCAACACTAACTCAAGTGCGAAAAGTGGTTTTTCAACACTAACACAAGTGCGAAAAGTGTTTTTTCCACACTAATACAAGTGCAAAAGTGGTTTCCTGCACCAACACAAGTGCGAAAAGTGGTTTTTCAACACTAACACAAGTGCGAAAAGTGGTTTTTCAACACTAACACAAGTGCGAAAAGTGGTTTTTCAACACTAACACAAGTGCGAAAAGTGTTTTTTCCACACTAATACAAGTGCAAAAGTGGTTTCCTGCACCAACACAAGTGCGAAAAGTGATTTTTCAACACTAACACAAGTGCAAAAAGTGGTTTTTCAACACTAACACAAGTGCAAAAAGTGTTTTTTCCACACTAATACAAGTGCAAAAGTGGTTTCCTGCACCACACAAGTGCGAAAAGTGGTTTTTCAACACTAACACAAGTGCGAAAAGTGTTTTTTCCACACTAATACAAGTGCAAAAGTGGTTTCCTGCACCAACACAAGTGCGAAAAGTGGTTTTTCAACACTAACACAAGTGCGAAAAGTGGTTTTTAAACACTAACACAAGTGCGAAAAGTGTTTTTTCCACACTAATACAAGTGCAAAAGTGGTTTCCTGCACCAACACAAGTGCGAAAAGTGGTTTTTCAACACTTACACAAGTGCGAAAAGTGGTTTTTCAGCACTAACACAAGTGCGAAAAGTGGTTTTTCAACACTAACACAAGTGCAAAAAGTGTTTTTTCCACACTAATACAAGTGCAAAAGTGGTTTCCTGCACCAACACAAGTGCGAAAAGTGGTTTCCTGCACCAACACAAGTGCGAAAAGTGGTTTTTCAACACTAACACAAGTGCGAAAAGTGGTTTTTCAACACTAACACAAGTGCGAAAAGTGGTTTTTCAACACTAACACAAGTGCGAAAAGTGTTTTTTCCACACTAATACAAGTGCAAAAGTGGTTTCCTGCACCAACACAAGTGCGAAAAGTGATTTTTCAACACTAACACAAGTGCAAAAAGTGGTTTTTCAACACTAACACAAGTGCAAAAAGTGTTTTTTCCACACTAATACAAGTGCAAATGTGGTTTCCTGCACCAACACAAGTGCGAAAAGTGGTTTTTCAACACTAACACAAGTGCGAAAAGTGGTTTTTCAACACTAACACAAGTGCCAAAAGTGGTTTTTCAACACTATCGCAAGTGCAAAAAGTGTTTTTTCCACACTAATACAAGTGCAAATGTGGTTTCCTGCACCAACACAAGTGCGAAAAGTGGTTTTTCAACACTAACACAAGTGCAAAAAGTGGTTTTTCAACACTAACACAAGTGCGAAAAGTGGTTTTTCAACACTAACACAAGTGTGAAAAGTGTTTTTTCCACACTAATACAACTGCAAAAGTGGTTTCCTGCACCAACACAAGTGCGAAAAGTGGTTTTTCAACAATAACACAAGTGCGAAAAGTGGTTTTTCAACACTAACACAAGTGCGAAAAGTGTTTTTTCCACACTAATACAAGTGCAAAAGTGGTTTCCTGCAACAACACAAGTGTGAAAAGTGGTTTTTCAACACTAACACAAGTGCGAAAAGTGGTTTTTCAACACTAACACAAGTGCGAAAAGTGGTTTTTCAACACTAACACAAGTGCGAAAAGTGTTTTTTCCACACTAATACAAGTGCAAAAGTGGTTTCCTGCACCAACACAAGTGCAAAAAGTGGTTTTTCAACACTAACACAAGTGCGAAAAGTGGTTTTTCAACACTAACACAACTGCGAAAAGTGGTTTTTCAACACTAACACAAGTGCGAAAAGTGGTTTTTCAACACTAACACAACTGCGAAAAGTGTTTTTTCCACACTAATACAACTGCAAAAGTGGTTTCCTGCACCAACACAAGTGCGAAAAGTGGTTTTTCAACACTAACACAAGTGCGAAAAGTGGTTTTTCAACACTAACACAAGTGCGAAAAGTGGTTTTTCAACACTAACACAAGTGCGAAAAGTGGTTTTTAAACACTAACACAAGTGCGAAAAGTGTTTTTTCCACACTAATACAAGTGCAAAAGTGGTTTCCTGCACCAACACAAGTGCAAAAAGTGGTTTTTCAACACTAACACAAGTGCGAAAAGTGGTTTTTCAACACTAACACAAGTGCGAAAAGAGGTTTTTCAACACAATCACAAGTGCAAAAAGTGTTTTTTCCACACTTATACAAGTGCAAAAGTGGTTTCCTGCACCAATACAAGTGCGAAAAGTAGTTTTTCAACACTAACACAAGTGCGAAAAGTGGTTTTTCAACACTAACAAGTGCGAAAAGTGTTTTTCCCACACTAATACAAGTGCAAAAGTGGTTTCCTGCACCAACACAAGTGCGAAAAGTGGTTTTTCAACACTAACACAAGTGCGAAAAGTGGTTTTTCAACGCTTACACAAGTGCGAAAAGTGGTTTTTCAACACTAACACAAGTGCGAAAAGTGTTTTTTCCACACTAATACAAGTGCAAAAGTGGTTTCCTGCACCAACGCAAGTGCGAAAAGTGGTTTTTCAACACTAACATAAGTGCGAAATGTGGTTTTTCAACACTAACACAAGTGTGAAAAGTGGTTTTTCAACACTAACACAAGTGCGAAAAGTGGTTTTTCAACACTAACACAAGTGCGAAAAGTGTTTTTTCCACACTAATACAACTGCAAAAGTGGTTTCCTGCACTAACACAATTGCGAAAAGTGGTTTTTCAACACAAACACAAGTGCGAAAAGTGGTTTTTCAACACTAACACAAGTGCGAAAAGTGTTTTTTCCACACTAATACAAGTGCAAAAGTGGTTTCCTGCACCAACACAAGTGCGAAAAGTGGTTTTTCAACACTAACACAAGTGCGAAAAGTGGTTTTTCAACACTAACACAAGTGCGAAAAGTGTTTTTTCCACACTAATACAAGTGCAAAAGTGGTTTCCTGCATCATCACCAGTGCGAAAAGTGGTTTTTCAACACTAACACAAGTGCGAAAAGTGTTTTTTCAACACTAACACAAGTGCGAAAAGTGGATTTTTCAACACTATCACAAGTGCAAAAAGTGTTTTTTCCACACTAATACAAGTGCAAAAGTGGTTTCCTGCACCAACACAAGTGCGAAAAGTGTTTTTTCAACACTAACACAAGTGCGAAAAGTGGTTTTTCAACACTAACACAAGTGCGAAAAGTGGTTTTTCAACACTAACACAAGTTCGAAAAGTGTTTTTTCCACACTAATAGAAGTGCAAAAGTGGTTTCCTGCACCAACACAAGTGCGAAAAGTGTTTTTTCAACACTAACACAAGTGCGAAAAGTGGTTTTTCAACACTAACACAAGTGCGAAAAGTGGTTTTTCAACACTAACACAAGTGCGAAAAGTGGTTTTTCAACACTATCACAAGTGCAAAAAGTGGTTTTTCAACACTAACACAATTGCGAAAAGTGGTTTTTCAACACTATCACAAGTGCAAAAAGTGTTTTTTCCACACTAATACAAGTGCAAATGTGGTTTCCTGCACCAACACAAGTGCGAAAAGTGGATTTTCAACACTAACAGAAGTGCGAAAAGTGGTTTTTCAACACTAATACAAGTGCAAAAGTGGTTTCCTTCACCAACACAAGTGCGAAAAGTGGTTTTTCAACATTAACACAAGTGCGAAAAGTGATTTTTCCACACTAATACAACTGCAAAAGTGGTTTCCTGCACCAACACAAGTGCGAAAAGTGGTTTTTCAACACTAACACAAGTGCGAAAAGTGGTTTTTCAACACTAACACAAGTGCGAAAAGTGTTTTTTCCACACTAATACAAGTGCAAAAGTGGTTTCCTGCACCAACACAAGTGCGAAAAGTGGTTTTTCAACACTAACACAAGTGCGAAAAGTGGTTTTTCAACACTAACACAAGTGCCAAAAGTGGTTTTTCAACACTATCGCAAGTGCAAAAAGTGTTTTTTCCACACTAATACAAGTGCAAATGTGGTTTCCTGCACCAACACAAGTGCGAAAAGTGGTTTTTCAACACTAACACAAGTGCAAAAAGTGGTTTTTCAACACTAACACAAGTGCGAAAAGTGGTTTTTCAACACTAACACAAGTGTGAAAAGTGTTTTTTCCACACTAATACAACTGCAAAAGTGGTTTCCTGCACCAACACAAGTGCGAAAAGTGGTTTTTCAACACTAACACAAGTGCGAAAAGTGGTTTTTCAACACTAACACAAGTGCGAAAAGTGGTTTTTCAACACTAACACAAGTGCGAAAAGTGTTTTTTCCACACTAATACAAGTGCAAAAGTGGTTTCCTGCACCAACACAAGTGCGAAAAGTGGTTTTTCAACACTAACACAAGTGCGAAAAGTGGTTTTTCAACACTAACACAACTGCGAAAAGTGGTTTTTCAACACTAACACAAGTGCGAAAAGTGGTTTTTCAACACTAACACAACTGCGAAAAGTGTTTTTTCCACACTAATACAACTGCAAAAGTGGTTTCCTGCACCAAAACAAGTGCGAAAAGTGGTTTTTCAACACTAACACAAGTGCGAAAAGTGGTTTTTCAACACTAACACAAGTGCGAAAAGTGGTTTTTCAACACTAACACAAGTGCGAAAAGTGGTTTTTAAACACTAACACAAGTGCGAAAAGTGTTTTTTCCACACTAATACAAGTGCAAAAGTGGTTTCCTGCACCAACACAAGTGCAAAAAGTGGTTTTTCAACACTAACACAAGTGCGAAAAGTGGTTTTTCAACACTAACACAAGTGCGAAAAGAGGTTTTTCAACACAATCACAAGTGCAAAAAGTGTTTTTTCCACAATTATACAAGTGCAAAAGTGGTTTCCTGCACCAATACAAGTGCGAAAAGTGGTTTTTCAACACTAACACAAGTGCGAAAAGTGGTTTTTCAACACTAACAAGTGCGAAAAGTGTTTTTTCCACACTAATACAAGTGCAAAAGTGGTTTCCTGCACCAACACAAGTGCGAAAAGTGGTTTTTCAACACTAACACAAGTGCGAAAAGTGGTTTTTCAACGCTAACACAAGTGCGAAAAGTGGTTTTTCAACACTAACACAAGTGCGAAAAGTGTTTTTTCCACACTAATACAAGTGCAAAAGTGGTTTCCTGCACCAACACAAGTGCGAAAAGTGGTTTTTCAACACTAACATAAGTGCGAAATGTGGTTTTTCAACACTAACACAAGTGTGAAAAGTGGTTTTTCAACACTAACACAAGTGCGAAAAGTGGTTTTTCAACACTAACACAAGTGCGAAAAGTGTTTTTTCCACACTAATACAACTGCAAAAGTGGTTTCCTGCACTAACACAATTGCGAAAAGTGGTTTTTCAACACAAACACAAGTGAGAAAAGTGGTTTTTCAACACTAACACAAGTGCGAAAAGTGTTTTTTCCACACTAATACAAGTGCAAAAGTGGTTTCCTGCACCAACACAAGTGCGAAAAGTGGTTTTTCAACACTAACACAAGTGCGAAAAGTGGTTTTTCAACACTAACACAAGAGCGAAAAGTGGTTTTTCAACACTAACACAAGTGCGAAAAGTGTTTTTTCCACACTAATACAACTGCAAAAGTGGTTTCCTGCACTAACACAATTGTGAAAAGTGGTTTTTCAACACTAACACAAGTACGAAAAGTGGTTTTTCAACACTAACACAAGTGCGAAAAGTGGTTTTTCAACACTAACACAAGTGCGAAAAGTGTTTTTTCCACACTAATACAAGTGCAAAAGTGGTTTCCTGCATCAACACCAGTGCGAAAAGTGGTTTTTCAACACTAACACAAGTGCAAAAAGTGTTTTTTCAACACTAACACAAGTGCGAAAAGTGGATTTTTCAACACTATCACAAGTGCAAAAAGTGTTTTTTCCACACTAATACAAGTGCAAAAGTGGTTTCCTGCACCAACACAAGTGCGAAAAGTGTTTTTTCAACACTAACACAAGTGCGAAAAGTGGTTTTTCAACACTAACACAAGTGCGAAAAGTGGTTTTTCAACACTAACACAAGTGCGAAAAGTGGTTTTTCAACACTAACACAAGTTCGAAAAGTGTTTTTTCCACACTAATACAAGTGCAAAAGTGGTTTCCTGCACCAACACAAGTGCGAAAAGTGTTTTTTCAACACTAACACAAGTGCGAAAAGTGGTTTTTCAACACTAACACAAGTGCGAAAAGTGGTTTTTCAACACTAACACAAGTGCGAAAAGTGGTTTTTCAACACTATCACAAGTGCAAAAAGTGGTTTTTCAACACTAACACAATTGCGAAAAGTGGTTTTTCAACACTATCACAAGTGCAAAAAGTGTTTTTTCCACACTAATACAAGTGCAAATGTGGTTTCCTGCACCAACACAAGTGCGAAAAGTGGTTTTTCAACACTAACAGAAGTGCGAAAAGTGGTTTTTCAACACTATCACAAGTGCGAAAAGTGGTTTTTCAACACTAACACAAGTGCGAAAAGTGGTTTTTCAACAATATCACAAGTGCAAAAAGTGTTTTTTCCACACTAATACAAGTGCAAATGTGGTTTCCTGCACCAACACAAGTGCGAAAAGGGGTTTTTCAACACTAACACAAGTGCGAAAAGTGGTTTTTCAACACTAACACAAGTGCGAAAAGTGGTTTTTCAACACTAACACAAGTGCGAAAAGTGATTTTTCCACACTAATACAACTGCAAAAGTGGTTTCCTGCACCAACACAAGTGCGAAAAGTGGTTTTTCAACACTAACACAAGTGCGAAAGTGGTTTTTCAACACTAACACAAGTGCGAAAAGTGTTTTTTCCACACTAATACAAGTGCAAAAGTGGTTTCCTGCACCAACACAAATGCGAAAAGTGGTTTTTCAACACTAACACAAGTGCGAAATGTGGTTTTTCAACACTAACACAAGTGCGAAAAGTGTTTTTTCCACACTAATACAAGTGCAAAAGTGGTTTCCGGCACCAACACAAGTGCGAAAAGTGGTTTTTCAACACTAACACAAGTGCGAAAAGTGGTTTTCCAACACTAACACAAGTGCGAAAAGTGGATTTTCAACACTAACACAAGTGCGAAAAGTGTTTTTTCCACACTAATTCAAGTGCAAAAGTGGTTTCCTGCACCAACACAAGTGCAAAAAGTGGTTTTTCAACACTAACACAAGTGCGAAAAGTGATTTTTCAACACTAACACAAGTGCGAAAAGTGTTTTTTCCACACTAATACAAGTGCAAAAGTGGTTTCCTGCACCAACACAAGTGTGAAAAGTGATTTTTCAACACTAACACAAGTGCAAAAAGTGGTTTTTCAACACTAACACAAGTGCGAAAAGTGCTTTTTCAACACTAACACAAGTGCGAAAAGTGTTTTTTCCACACTAATACAAGTGCAAAAGTGGTTTCCTGCACCAACACAAGTGCGAAAAGTGGTTTTTCAACTCTAACACAAGTGCGAAAAGTGGTTTTTCAACACTAACACAAGAGCGAAAAGTGGTTTTTCAACACTAACACAAGTGCGAAAAGTGTTTTTTCCACACTAATACAAGTGCAAAAGTGGTTTCCTGCACCAACACAAGTGCGAAAAGTGGTTTTTCAACACTAACACAAATGCGAAAAGTGGTTTTTCAACACTAACACAAGTGCGAAAAGAGGTTTTTCAACACAATCACGAGTGCAAAAAGTGTTTTTTCCACACTTATACAAGTGCAAAAGTGGTTTCCTGCACCAATACAAGTGCGAAAAGTGGTTTTTCAACACTAACACAAGTGCGAAAAGTGGTTTTTCAACACTAACAAGTGCGAAAAGTGTTTTTTCCACACTAATACAAGTGCAAAAGTGGTTTCCTGCACCAACACAAGTGCGAAAAGTGGTTTTTCAACACTAACACAAGTGCGAAAAGTGGTTTTTCAACGCTAACACAAGTGCGAAAAGTGGTTTTTCAACACTAACACAAGTGCGAAAAGTGTTTTTTCCACACTAATACAAGTGCAAAAGTGGTTTCCTGCACCAACACAAGTGCGAAAAGTGGTTTTTCAACACTAACACAAGTGCGAAATGTGGTTTTTCAACACTAACACAAGTGTGAAAAGTGGTTTTTCAACACTAACACAAGTGCAAAAAGTGGTTTTTCAACACTAACACAAGTGCGAAAAGTGTTTTTTCCACACTAATACAACTGCAAAAGTGGTTTCCTGCACTAACACAATTGCGAAAAGTGGTTTTTCAACACAAACACAAGTGCAAATAGTGGTTTTTCAACACTAACACAAGAGCGAAAAGTGGTTTTTCAACACTAACACAAGAGCGAAAAGTGGTTTTTCAACACTAACACAAGTGCGAAAAGTGTTTTTTCCACACTAATACAACTGCAAAAGTGGTTTCCTGCACCAACACAAGTGCGAAAAGTGGTTTTTCAACACTAACACAAGTGCGAAAAGTGGTTTTTCAACGCTAACACAAGTGCGAAAAGTGGTTTTTCAACACTAACACAAGTGCGAAAAGTGTTTTTTCCACACTAATACAAGTGCAAAAGTGGTTTCCTGCACCAACACAAGTGCGAAAAGTGGTTTTTCAACACTAACACAAGTGCGAAATGTGGTTTTTCAACACTAACACAAGTGTGAAAAGTGGTTTTTCAACACTAACACAAGTGCAAAAAGTGGTTTTTCAACACTAACACAAGTGCGAAAAGTGGTTTTTCAACACTAACACAAGTGCGAAAAGTGTTTTTTCCACACTAATACAACTGCAAAAGTGGTTTCCTGCACTAACACAATTGCGAAAAGTGGTTTTTCAACACAAACACAAGTGCAAATAGTGGTTTTTCAACACTAACACAAGAGCGAAAAGTGGTTTTTCAACACTAACACAAGAGCGAAAAGTGGTTTTTCAACACTAACACAAGTGCGAAGTGTTTTTTCCACACTAATACAACTGCAAAAGTGGTTTCCTGCACTAACACAATTGCGAAAAGTGGTTTTTCAACACTAACACAAGTGTGAAAAGTGGTTTTTCAACACTAACACAAGTGCGAAAAGTGGTTTTTCAACACTAACACAAGTGCAAAAAGTGTTTTTTCCACACTAATACAAGTTCAAAAGTGGTTTTTCAACACTAACACAAGTGCGAAAAGTGTTTTTTCAACACTAACACAAGTGCGAA
Organism: Myxine glutinosa; assembly: GCF_964187855.1. Taxonomy (NCBI): domain Eukaryota; kingdom Metazoa; phylum Chordata; class Myxini; order Myxiniformes; family Myxinidae; genus Myxine; species Myxine glutinosa. The sequence goes on along the minus strand of NW_027616495.1, from coordinate 20,924 downwards.
AAGTGGTTTTTCAACACTATCACAAGTGCAAAAAGTGTTTTTTCCACACTAATACAAGTGCAAAAGTGGTTTCCTGCACCAACACAAGTGCGAAAAGTGTTTTTTCAACACTAACACAAGTGCGAAAAGTGGTTTTTCAACACTAACACAAGTGCGAAAAGTGGTTTTTCAACACTAACACAAGTGCGAAAAGTGGTTTTTCAACACTAACACAAGTTCGAAAAGTGTTTTTTCCACACTAATACAAGTGCAAAAGTGGTTTCCTGCACCAACACAAGTGCGAAAAGTGTTTTTTCAACACTAACACAAGTGCGAAAAGTGGTTTTTCAACACTAACACAAGTGCGAAAAGTGGTTTTTCAACACTAACACATGTGCGAAAAGTGGTTTTTCAACACTATCACAAGTGCAAAAAGTGGTTTTTCAACACTAACACAAGTGCGAAAAGTGGTTTTTCAACACTATCACAAGTGCAAAAAGTGTTTTTTCCACACTAATACAAGTGCAAATGTGGTTTCCTGCACCAACACAAGTGCGAAAAGTGGTTTTTCAACACTAACAGAAGTGCGAAAAGTGGTTTTTCAACACTATCACAAGTGCGAAAAGTGGTTTTTCAACACTAACACAAGCGCGAAAAGTGGTTTTTCAACACTATCACAAGTGCAAAAAGTGTTTTTTCCACACTAATACAAGTGCAAATGTGGTTTCCTGCACCAACACAAGTGCGAAAAGTGGTTTTTCAACACTAACACAAGTGCGAAAAGTGGTTTTTCAACACTAACACAAGTGCGAAAAGTGGTTTTTCAACACTAACACAAGTGCGAAAAGTGATTTTTCCACACTAATACAACTGCAAAAGTGGTTTCCTGCACCAACACAAGTGCGAAAAGTGGTTTTTCAACACTAACACAAGTGCGAAAAGTGGTTTTTCAACACTAACACAAGTGCGAATAGTGTTTTTTCCACACTAATACAAGTGCAAAAGTGGCTCCTGCACCAACACAAATGCGAAAAGTGGTTTTTCAACACTAACACAAGTGCGAAATGTGGTTTTTCAACACTAACACAAGTGCAAAAAGTGTTTTTTCCACACTAATACAAGTGCAAAAGTGGTTTCCTGCACCAACACAAGTGCGAAAAGTGGTTTTTCAACACTAACACAAGTGCGAAAAGTGGTTTTTCAACACTAACACAAGTGCGAAAAGTGGTTTTTCAACACTAACACAAGTGCGAAAAGTGTTTTTTCCACACTAATACAAGTGCAAAAGTGGTTTCCTGCACCAACACAAGTGCAAAAAGTGGTTTTTCAACACTAACACAAGTGCGAAAAGTGATTTTTCAACACTAACACAAGTGCGAAAAGTGTTTTTTCCACACTAATACAAGTGCAAAAGTGGTTTCCTGCACCAACACAAGTGCGAAAAGTGATTTTTCAACACTAACACAAGTGCAAAAAGTGGTTTTCAACACTAACACAAGTGCGAAAAGTGTTTTTTCAACACTAACACAAGTGCGAAAAGTGTTTTTTCCACACTAATACAAGTGCAAAAGTGGTTTCCTGCACCAACACAAGTGCAAAAAGTGGTTTTTCAACACTAACACAAGTGCGAAAAGTGTTTTTTCCACACTAATGCAACTGAAAAAGTGGTTTCCTGCACTAACACAATTGCGAAAAGTGGTTTTTCAACACTAACACAAGTGCGAAAAGTGGTTTTTCAACACTAACACAAGTGCGAAAAGTGGTTTTTCAACACTAACACAAGTGCGAAAAGTGTTTTTTCCACACTAATACAAGTGCAAAAGTGGTTTCCTGCACCAACACAAGTGCGAAAAGTGGTTTTTCAACACTAACACAAGTGCGAAAAGTGTTTTTTCCACACTAACACAAGTGCGAAAAGTGGTTTTTCAACACTAACACAAGTGCGAAAAGTGGTTTTTCAACACTATCACAAGTGCAAAAAGTGGTTTTTCAACACTAACTCAAGTGCGAAAAGTGGTTTTTCAACACTAACACATGTGCGAAAAGTGTTTTTTCCACACTAATACAAGTGCAAAAGTGGTTTCCTGCACCAACACAAGTGCGAAAAGTGGTTTTTCAACACTAACACAAGTACGAAAAGTGGTTTTTCAACACTAACACAAGTGCGAAAAGTGTTTTTTCCACACTAATACAAGTGCAAAAGTGGTTTCCTGCACCAACACTAGTGCGAAAAGTGGTTTTTCAACACTAATACAAGTGCGAAAAGTGGTTTTTCAACACTAACACAAGTGCGAAAAGTGTTTTTTCAACACTAACACAAGTGCGAAAAGTGGTTTTTCAACACGAACACAAGTGCGAAAAGTGGTTTTTCAACACTAACACAAGTGCGAAAAGTGGTTTTTCAACACTAACACAAGTGCGAAAAGTGGTTTTTCAACACTATCACAAGTGCAAAAAGTGGTTTTTCAACACTAACTCAAGTGCGAAAAGTGGTTTTTCAACACTAACACATGTGCGAAAAGTGTTTTTTCCACACTAATACAAGTGCAAAAGTGGTTTCCTGCACCAACACAAGTGCGAAAAGTGGTTTTTCAACACTAACACAAGTGCGAAAAGTGTTTTTTCCACACTAACACAAGTGCGAAAAGTGGTTTTTCAACACTAACACAAGTGCGAAAAGTGGTTTTTCAACACTATCACAAGTGCAAAAAGTGGTTTTTCAACACTAACTCAAGTGCGAAAAGTGGTTTTTCAACACTAACACATGTGCGAAAAGTGTTTTTTCCACACTAATACAAGTGCAAAAGTGGTTTCCTGCACCAACACAAGTGCGAAAAGTGGTTTTTCAACACTAACACAAGTACGAAAAGTGGTTTTTCAACACTAACACAAGTGCGAAAAGTGGTTTTTCAACACTAACACAAGTGCGAAAAGTGGTTTTTCAACACTAACACAAGTTCGAAAAGTGTTTTTTCCACACTAATACAAGTGCAAAAGTGGTTTCCTGCACCAACACAAGTGCGAAAAGTGTTTTTTCAACACTAACACAAGTGCGAAAAGTGGTTTTTCAACACTAACACAAGTGCGAAAAGTGGTTTTTCAACACTAACACATGTGCGAAAAGTGGTTTTTCAACACTATCACAAGTGCAAAAAGTGGTTTTTCAACACTAACACAAGTGCGAAAAGTGGTTTTTCAACACTATCACAAGTGCAAAAAGTGTTTTTTCCACACTAATACAAGTGCAAATGTGGTTTCCTGCACCAACACAAGTGCGAAAAGTGGTTTTTCAACACTAACAGAAGTGCGAAAAGTGGTTTTTCAACACTATCACAAGTGCGAAAAGTGGTTTTTCAACACTAACACAAGCGCGAAAAGTGGTTTTTCAACACTATCACAAGTGCAAAAAGTGTTTTTTCCACACTAATACAAGTGCAAATGTGGTTTCCTGCACCAACACAAGTGCGAAAAGTGGTTTTTCAACACTAACACAAGTGCGAAAAGTGGTTTTTCAACACTAACACAAGTGCGAAAAGTGGTTTTTCAACACTAACACAAGTGCGAAAAGTGATTTTTCCACACTAATACAACTGCAAAAGTGGTTTCCTGCACCAACACAAGTGCGAAAAGTGGTTTTTCAACACTAACACAAGTGCGAAAAGTGGTTTTTCAACACTAACACAAGTGCGAAAAGTGTTTTTTCCACACTAATACAAGTGCAAAAGTGGCTCCTGCACCAACACAAATGCGAAAAGTGGTTTTTCAACACTAACACAAGTGCGAAATGTGGTTTTTCAACACTAACACAAGTGCGAAAAGTGTTTTTTCCACACTAATACAAGTGCAAAAGTGGTTTCCTGCACCAACACAAGTGCGAAAAGTGGTTTTTCAACACTAACACAAGTGCGAAAAGTGGTTTTTCAACACTAACACAAGTGCGAAAAGTGGTTTTTCAACACTAACACAAGTGCGAAAAGTGTTTTTTCCACACTAATACAAGTGCAAAAGTGGTTTCCTGCACCAACACAAGTGCAAAAAGTGGTTTTTCAACACAAACACAAGTGCGAAAAGTGATTTTTCAACACTAACACAAGTGTGAAAAGTGTTTTTTCCACACTAATACAAGTGCAAAAGTGGTTTCCTGCACCAACACAAGTGCGAAAAGTGATTTTTCAACACTAACACAAGTGCAAAAAGTGGTTTTCAACACTAACACAAGTGCGAAAAGTGTTTTTTCAACACTAACACAAGTGCGAAAAGTGTTTTTTCCACACTAATACAAGTGCAAAAGTGGTTTCCTGCACCAACACAAGTGCAAAAAGTGGTTTTTCAACACTAACACAAGTGCGAAAAGTGTTTTTTCCACACTAATGCAACTGAAAAAGTGGTTTCCTGCACTAACACAATTGCGAAAAGTGGTTTTTCAACACTAACACAAGTGCGAAAAGTGGTTTTTCAACACTAACACAAGTGCGAAAAGTGGTTTTTCAACACTAACACAAGTGCGAAAAGTGTTTTTTCCACACTAATACAAGTGCAAAAGTGGTTTCCTGCACCAACACAAGTGCGAAAAGTGGTTTTTCAACACTAACACAAGTGCGAAAAGTGTTTTTTCCACACTAACACAAGTGCGAAAAGTGGTTTTTCAACACTAACACAAGTGCGAAAAGTGGTTTTTCAACACTATCACAAGTGCAAAAAGTGGTTTTTCAACACTAACTCAAGTGCGAAAAGTGGTTTTTCAACACTAACACATGTGCGAAAAGTGTTTTTTCCACACTAATACAAGTGCAAAAGTGGTTTCCTGCACCAACACAAGTGCGAAAAGTGGTTTTTCAACACTAACACAAGTACGAAAAGTGGTTTTTCAACACTAACACAAGTGCGAAAAGTGTTTTTTCCACACTAATACAAGTGCAAAAGTGGTTTCCTGCACCAACACTAGTGCGAAAAGTGGTTTTTCAACACTAATACAAGTGCGAAAAGTGGTTTTTCAACACTAACACAAGTGCGAAAAGTGTTTTTTCCACACTAATACAAGTGCAAAAGTGGTTTCCTGCACCAACACTAGTGCGAAAAGTGGTTTTTCAACACTAATACAAGTGCGAAAAGTGGTTTTTCAACATTAACACAAGTGCGAAAAGTGGTTTTTCAACACTAACACAAGTGCGAAAAGTGTTTTTTCCACACTAATACAAATGCAAAAGTGGTTTCCTGCACCAACACAAGTGCGAAAAGTGGTTTTTCAACACTAACACAAGTGCGAAAAGTGGTTTTTCAACACTAACACAAGTGCGGAAAGTGGTTTTTCAACACTATCACAAGTGCAAAAAGTGTTTTTTCCACACTAATACAAGTGCAAAAGTGGTTTCCTGCACCAACACAAGTGCGAAAAGTGGTTTTTAAACACTAACACAAGTGCGAAAAGTGGTTTTTCAACACTAACACAAGTGCGAAAAGTGGTTTTTCAACACTATCACAAGTGCAAAAAGTGTTTTTTCCACACTAATACAAGTGCAAAAGTGGTTTCCTGCACCAACACAAGTGCGAAAAGTGGTTTTTCAACACTAACACAAGTGCGAAAAGTGTTTTTTCCACAATAATACAAGTGAAAAAGTGGTTTCCTGCACCAACACAAGTGCGAAAAGTGGTTTTTCAACACTAACACAAGTGCAAAAAGTGGTTTTTCAACACTAACACAAGTGCGAAAAGTGGTTTTTCAACACTAACACAAGTGCGAAAAGTGTTTTTTCCACACTAATACAAGTGCAAAAGTGGTTTCCTGCACCAACACAAGTGCGAAAAGTGGTTTTTCAACACTAACACAAGTGCGAAAAGTGGTTTTTCAACACTAACACAAGTGTGAAAAGTGGTTTTTCAACACTAACACAAGTGCGAAAAGTGTTTTTTCCACACTAATACAAGTGCAAAAGTGGTTTCCTGCACCAACACAAGTGCGAAAAGTGGTTTTTCAACACTAACACAAGTGCGAAAAGTGGTTTTTCAACACTAACACAAGTGCGAAAAGTGGTTTTTCAACACTATCACAAGTGCAAAAAGTGTTTTTTCCACACTAATACAAGCGCAAAAGTGGTTTCCTGCACCAACACAAGTGCGAAAAGTGGTTTTTCAACACTAACACAAGTGCGAAAAGTGGTTTTTCAACACTAACACAAGTGCGAAAAGTGGTTTTTCAACACTAACACAAGTGCGAAAAGTGTTTTTTCCACACTAGTACAAGTGCAAATGTGGTTTCCTGCACCAACACAAGTGCGAAAAGTGGTTTTTCAACACTAACACAAGTGCGAAATGTGGTTTATCAACACTAACACAAGTGCGAAAAGTGGTTTTTCAACACTAACACAAGAGCGAAAAGTGGTTTTTCAACACTAACACAAGTGCAAAAAGTGTTTTTTCCACACTAATACATTTGCAAAAGTGGTTTCCTGCACTAACACAATTGCGAAAAGTGGTTTTTCAACACTAACACAAGTGTGAAAAGTGGTTTTTCAACACTAACACAAGTGCGAAAAGTGGTTTTTCAACACTAACACAAGTGCAAAAAGTGTTTTTTCCACACTAATACAAGTTCAAAAGTGGTTTCCTGCATCAACACCAGTGCGAAAAGTGGTTTTTCAACACTAACACAAGTGCGAAAAGTGTTTTTTCAACACTAATACAAGTGCGAAAAGTGGTTTTTCAACACTATCACAAGTGCAAAAAGTGTTTTTTCCACACTAATACAAGTGCAAAAGTGGTTTCCTGCACCAACACAAGTGCGAAAAGTGTTTTTTCAACACTAACACAAGTGCGAAAAGTGGTTTTTCAACACTAACACAAGTGCGAAAAGTGGTTTTTCAACACTAACACAAGTGCGAAAAGTGGTTTTTCAACACTAACACAAGTTCGAAAAGTGTTTTTTCCACACTAATACAAGTGCAAAAGTGGTTTCCTGCACCAACACAAGTGCGAAAAGTGTTTTTTCAACACTAACACAAGTGCGAAAAGTGGTTTTTCAACACTAACACAAGTGCGAAAAGTGGTTTTTCAACACTAACACAAGTGCGAAAAGTGGTTTTTCAACACTATCACAAGTGCAAAAAGTGGTTTTTCAACACTAACACAAGTGCAAAAAGTGGTTTTTCAACACTAACACAAGTGCGAAAAGTGATTTTTCCACACTAATACAACTGCAAAAGTGGTTTCCTGCACCAACACAAGTGCGAAAAGTGGTTTTTCAACACTAACACAAGTGCGAAAAGTGGTTTTTCAACACTAACACAAGTGCGAAAAGTGTTTTTTCCACACTAATACAAGTGAAAAAGTGGCTCCTGCACCAACAGAAATGCGAAAAGTGGTTTTTCAACACTAACACAAGTGCGAAATGTGGTTTTTCAACACTAACACAAGTGCGAAAAGTGTTTTTTCCACACTAATACAAGTGCAAAAGTGGTTTCCTGCACCAACACAAGTGCGAAAAGTGGTTTTTCAACACTAACACAAGTGCGAAAAGTGGTTTTTCAACACTAACACAAGTGCGAAAAGTGGTTTTTCAACACTAATACAAGTGCGAAAAGTGTTTTTTCCACACTAATACAAGTGCAAAAGTGGTTTCCTGCACCAACACAAGTGCAAAAAGTGGTTTTTCAACACTAACACAAGTGCGAAAAGTGATTTTTCAACACTAACACAAGTGCGAAAAGTGTTTTTTCCACACTAATACAAGTGCAAAAGTGGTTTCCTGCACCAACACAAGTGCGAAAAGTGATTTTTCAACACTAACACAAGTGCAAAAAGTGGTTTTTCAACACTAACACAAGTGCGAAAAGTGTTTTTTCCACACTAATACAAGTGCAAAAGTGGTTTCCTGCACCAACACAAGTGCGAAAAGTGGTTTTTCAACACTAACACAAGTGCGAAAAGTGGTTTTTCATCACTAACACAAGTGCGAAAAGTGGTTTTTCAACAATAACACAAGTGCGAAAAGTGTTTTTTCCACAGTAATACAAGTGCAAAAGTGGTTTCCTGCACCAACACAAGTGCGAAAAGTGGTTTTTCAACACTAACACAAGTGCGAAAAGTGGTTTTTCAACACTAACACAAGTGCGAAAAGTGGTTTTTCAACACTAACACAAGTGCAAAAAGTGTTTTTTCCATAATAATACAAGTGCAAAAGTGGTTTCCTGCACCAACACAAGTGCGAAAAGTGGTTTTTCAACACGAACACAAGTGCAAAAAGTGTTTTTTCAACACTAACACAAGAGCGAAAAGTGGTTTTTCAACACTAACACAAGTGCGAAAAGTGTTTTTTCCACAGTAATACAACTGCAAAAGTGGTTTCCTGCACTAACACAATTGCGAAAAGTGGTTTTTCAACACTAACACAAGTGCGAAAAGTGGTTTTTCAACACTAACACAAGTGCGAAAAGCGGTTTTTCAACACTAACACAAGTGCGAAAAGTGTTTTTTCCACACTAATACAAGTGCAAAAGTGGCTTCCTGCACCAACACAAGTGCGAAAAGTGGTTTTTCAACACTAACACAAGTGCGAAAAGTGGTTTTTCAACACTAACACAAGCGCGAAAAGTGGTTTTTCAACACTAACACAAGTGCGAAAAGTGTTTTTTCCACACTAATACAACTGCAAAAGTGGTTTCCTGCACTAACACAATTGCAAAAAGTGGTTTTTCAACACTAACACAAGTGCGAAAAGTGGTTTTTCAACACTAACACAAGTGCGAAAAGTGGTTTTTCAACACTATCACAAGTGCAAAAAGTGTTTTTTCCCACTAATACAAAGGCAAAAGTGGTTTCCTGCACCAACACAAGTGCAAAAAGTGGTTTTTCAACACTAACACAAGTGCGAAAAGTGGTTTTTCAACACTAACACAAGTGCGAAAAGTGGTTTTTCAACACTAACACAAGTGCGAAAAGTGGTTTTTCAACACTATCACAAGTGCAAAAAGTGGTTTTTCAACACTAACACAAGTGCGAAAAGTGGTTTTTGAACACTAACACAATTGCGAAAAGTGGTTTTTCCACACTAACGCAAGTGCGAAAAGTGGTTTTTCCACACTAACGCAAGTGCGAAAAGTGGTTTTTCAACACTAACACAAGTGCAAAAAGTGTTTTTTCCACACTAATACAAGTGCAAAAGTGGTTTCCTGCACCAACACAAGTGCGAAAAGTGGTTTTTCAACACTAACACAAGTGCGAAAGTGGTTTTTCAACACCAACACAAGTGCGAAAAGTGGGTTTTCAACACTATCACAAGTGCAAAAAGTGTTTTTTCCACACAATTCACAAGTTTTTTCACAAATTCCACAAGTTTTCACCTGTTTGTTTGTTTGTTACTTGCAAAATTGAAGATTTTTCAAGTACTAGGGCATGCCCGTACTATATCTATATCTAAAATTATATCCCCCCCCTCTATTTACATGAAATGGTTTGGTCCAAAGCGAACGGCTTGCGAGTGGTGACAATCCCCCCCCTCTATTTACATGCAATGGTTTGGTCCAAAGCGAACGGCTTCCGGAGTTTGGTAAAGAAATCGCCATCGCGTGCACAAACGCGCAGGAAAGCGAATGAATCGCAAATTCGTTTTTATTAGTTGTAAAACATAGTTTAAAGTTGTAAAACATAGTTTAACGCCAACATAGTTTGCAAACGTGAAATAAATGAATACGCTCTCAAATGTGCCATCCGAGGCAGAGTGTGCCCGCCACGTTCGGCACACGCGATCGTTCGCTGCTCTCTGATTGGTTGAATCGTTTTTTGGACATAGCTCGGTAAGTAATTGTCCGATTAATATGAAACCTTGAAAAGGCACATCCTCGGGTCCCCAGCAATATACCTGGCAAGTTAAAAGTATATCGGACCCGTGGTTGTCGAGAAACAGCGGTCACAGACAAACGTACAGACAGAGATTACTGGAATTATAGATAGATGTTGGTTGGTCTTGTGCGTTATTCTGTCTGTTTGTCTGTCTGTCAATTGCCTACAGGTCACAATTTTAAACCGATCTTCACGAAACTTCCCCAGATGGTAGAGTTGGTCATACGGAAGAAGCCTATTGATTTTGAGGTCAAAGGTCATCTTGAGGTCAAATTTCTAAAATTGTCATTTTTCATCCAATTGACCTGAAAATTAAACAGCAATTGCATAGTACCTCACTGAATTGGGAAACCAACTATTTTAAGGTCAAAGGTCAAATCAAAGTCAAACTTCTAAAATCAATTTTCATTTGAAAATCATCAATTTTTATCCTATCAAATTGAAAATTAAACAGAAATTACATAGTGCATCACTGAATTGCAAAAGCAACTATTTTAAGGTAAAAAGGTCAAAGGTCAATGCAAGGTCAAACTTCTAAAATCAATTTTCATTTGAAAATCATCAATTTTTATCCTATCAAATTGAAAATTAAACAGAAATTACATAGTGCATCACTGAATTGTAAAAGCAACTATTTTAAGGTAAAAAGGTCAAAGGTCAATGCAAGGTCAAACTTCTAAAATCAATTTTCATTTGAAAATCATCAATTTTTATTCTATTAACTTGAAATTAAACAGCAATTACATAGTTCGTAATTGAATTGGGAACCCAACTATTTTTGAGGTCAAAGGTCAAAGTACAACTCAAGGTCAAACTTCTAATATCAATTTTCATCTGAAAAATCATCAATTTTAATCTGATTGACCCGATCTATGATCAAGATGGTCAATTTTAATCTTAATGAAATGGACAATTTGATGTAACTATGGCAACTTTTTTTGGGGGGTGGAGGTGGATTTTGCAAGTAGTGCTCTGCATGGCATCTTCCTGTTTGTTTGTTTGTGAGCATGATATTTCTGGTTATCTCCCTTTGTAAATTGCTATTTAAACATGCGAGTAGCTGTGCTCGTACAATGATGTTTTTTCAGCGTTTAAGGGTTACGCGTGTGTTAGCAAGACTTTCCCTAAACGCCTTTCATATATTTGGCCCTTAGTGTTTATCTAAAACCGAGTACAAAACGTCCCTCAGACCTTTCATTGTGTAATAGGTCATCTTGTTTAAGTCATTTAAATTTTGTTTATTATTTTCACGTCATTTTGTTTCTTTTTTTGAAAGAAGAACATCAAATATGACCAGACTTTCTTCTCGATATTCAATAGAAATCGTGAGCAAGCTTTAATACCACACCTTACTACTGGCATCAGAGATTAAGTTGGGACTCTGTACCAGCAATGTTATAACTGATTGTCATTTGTGTCATGCGTATTGATTATGCAAAATGTTAGATATTTCATGTCATGGCAAGAAGGAAATCACAAAACAATATTTATCCATGCCAAACAAACAACTTTCCATCTTTGACAACAAGCAGATATGAAAAGAATCCATCCTAAATTGATTTTCTCGACTATGTATACAAAAACTAGAGGTTCCAGGGAACCTGAACAAAACTGGTCTATGGTTAGAATATGCATAATAGAACCACAAACTATATAGTTTATATGTGCTAAAAATATATGACAAAAATTGATTTTTCAATATGGCCGTCCTGCCGCGCCCATTTTTGGGCGTGTAACGCCCAAATGCAATCCCAAATTAGTTTATGTATTAAAGATGCTGCATAACAAGTTTCATCAAATTTCATCAATATTTGTGTCTTTCAGAGCGTAGACGTCAAATTGTTTACAGACGACAGACAGACAGACAGACAGACGGACGACGGACACTGGGTGTCGACAAAAACTCAGCTGGACATAGTCCAGTTGAGTTTTTTTAAAGTACAACTACAAAACCACACCACCACAACCACCACCCTGAAAAATTTGGTTGGTATGCGGCAAATGTCAATTATATTGTCTAACCGACAGCACAAATACGTTTAATTACAGCTAGAACAGCGCTCGGTAGAACACATAGCTCGGATCTGGATCTGGACCTGAACAAAAATCGAATCGGCTTGTTCTGGACACCTACCCAACTCATTGACCTAGTTTTGTCACAACTCGTCAATAACTTTATGGTATATCGTGCTATTTATCGTTTTACACTCAATGGTGTCGATTAATTTACAAAATTTAAAACATCTCTTATGCAGAGCAGGTTTGGATCTTCATGAAAATCAAATCGATTCCTCTCTGTCACACATCCTGTTCGTCCGAATCGTCCATAACCTTTTGAGATATTGTGCTACATATTATTATTGGCCCGAACTCAAAATGGTGAAGAATCACTTGTAAATTCTAGTATCCAGATCTGGATCTTCACCAAAATCTAATGAATTTGTCCTCACATACCAAACCTTTCGACCAAATTTCGTACGAATCCGTCCACAACTCTTTGAGATATCCTGCTCACAGACAGACAGGGGTGAAAACATAACCTCCGTCCATCCACCTTAGGTGGTGGAGGTAATAACAATATGGTCATAATGATACAATTTTATACTGAAATTCAATCAAAAATCAAGTTGATATTAAACCCTAAGATTTGAGTGAGTGAAATCCTCATTAATCTACTTCCTATACAAGTACATACACCACACTTCAAACAGGCAAACGTGTTCTCACCCTGATAACATTCAGTTTGGGTAGGAGAGTGCAGTCTGCCAGTGTGAGATGGTTTCCATCGAGAAACGAACGTTTTGATGGACCTTCACCAGGTTCTCTGGGCAGTGGACTCGTCAGGTACAAATCAAGGATCTCCAAGGTATGCATGAGTGCCCGCTGCTGTGCTATAGCCATAGAACCGGAAAGAAAACACAAAACCAAAATGGACAATGTGAAAATGAATGTTTGACTGAAATTATCATCTCTGAAAAAATTCTCTGAAAACAGATGTGTTTCTGGGTCACTGGTCATCATCAGTGTAGAGTTTATTTACCAGAAATTGAGCTACTAACCTGTCCCTCTTAAGATTATATCTATAGATGACACATTAAATGTTGAGAGCATTGACTCTGTGCCACACCAACACTTGACTCCAAACATCATGACCAGTGGGACATCTGCCACCCGTCCATCCTGTTTGCGCATCAATTATATAGTTAAGCGGCTTTCTGAATTTCAAGCGGGAAAGCAGATATTAAAGATAAAGTGCACTTTTGGCTTAGTTGCTGTCAGTTAAAGACACAGAGACATCCATTGCACATAATCTACATAAAAGTGGCTTTTGCTTGAATTATTCAATAAATAAATCAATTAATTGAAGAATGCGTGAGCAGTACTCGTACTCTTTAAAAACTGTGTGTACAATCCAAGTCCCACTCTCCCTCCCCCCAAACTCCTTTCTCCCGGCTGAGGTACGCACAACTCGCACAGTCCCAGGTCCACCACTCTCCCAGCCGAGGGAGCGAAGCTCGACTGGCCAATTTGTATTTACGGATATTTTCATTTATGGAGTTTTGTGATTTTTTCTCCTGGAATTGTGTTTTGGAGTTACATCAGTATGTGAAATTTATACTTTCTAGCCCATCTAGAAGGCACTAAACATTTATATCAGTGAGTGAGTGGTTATGTCATGGAGCTTTATCTATAAGATACACATCTATAAATGGATTGAGGTGTTTGCTGGAATGTTCGTACCAGCATTGCTCGCCAGGTTGGTGTTCCGAATGTATGCCGAAAATCTTGAGAAGATGTCACGACCTGCAGAGTTTGATCCTGGGTACTGCACCGCCAGCTTGGGATACCTTGAAGGAAAACAGGGTTGTGAAAGGCAGAGACATGTGCAGTTAATTTGAGTGTTTTTGAAAATGCAAAATAAAAACGAAAGGTAATTTTTTTTATAGCAGGGCTGTTTGGGGGGGTGGGGGGGGGGAAATATAGATATGATAAATAAATAAACTAAAACAATTAAAATATAATAGATATTTAAAATAGGAGAGAACAGAAAGGAGAAATGTGAAGGGAGAGAGAGAGAGAGAGAGAGAGAGAGAGAGAGAGAGAGAGAGAGAGAGAGAGAGGAGGAAAATGAGGAGGAAAGATATATATAAAATAAAAGTGGAAAAACAGAGTGGGGAAAAAGATTTTTCACGACAGCGGATCTAACTTTCCACCATCAACTTTTCCATCCTCACCAAAGAATCATGCACTTAAATCTATCTGGAAATGGGAGAATGCCATCAAACAGGGGACGAAGGCACTCCAGTGGTAGTGTAGCGACAATATTCAATATCTACCCGACATAATCAAGGATACCCATCACATCAACCTGGACTTATTCAATATCTTCCCAACATAATCAAGGATACCCATCACATCAACCTGGACTTATTCAATCTCTTCCCAACATAATAAAGGATACCCATCACATAAACCTGGACTTACTCAATCTCTTCCCCACATAATCAAGGATATCCATCACGTAAACCTGGACTTATTCAATATCTTCCCAACATAATCAAGGATACCCATCACGTAAACCTGGACTTATTCAATATCTTCCCAACATAATCAAGGATACCCATCACATCAACCTGGACTTATTCAATCTCTTCCCAACATAATAAAGGATACCCATCACATAAACCTGGACTTACTCAATCTCTTCCCCACATAATCAAGGATACCCATCACGTAAACCTGGACTTATTCAATATATACGCGACATAATCAAGGATACCCATCACATAAACCTGGACTTACTCAATCTCTTCCCCACATAATCAAGGATACCCATCACCTAAACCTGGACTTATTCAATATATACCCGACATAATCAAGGATACCCATCACATAAACCTGGACTTACTCAATCTCTTCCCCACATAATCAAGGATACCCATCATGCACCCAGGATCTTATTCAATCTCTTCCCAACATCATCAAGGATACCCATCATGTAAACCTGGACTTATTCAATATCTACCCGACATAATCAAGGATACCCATCACGTAATCCTGGACTTATTCAATCTCTTCCCCACATAATCAAGGATACCCATCATGTAAACCTGGACTTATTCAATATCTACCCGACATAATCAAGGATACCCATCACGTAAACCTGGACTTATTCAATATCTACCCGACATAATCAAGGATACCCATCACATAAACCTGGACTTACTCAATCTCTTCCCCACATAATCAAGGATACCCATCACGCACCCAGGATCTTATTCAATCTCTTCCCAACATCATCAAGGATACCCATCACGCACCCAGGATCTTATTCAATCTCTTCCCAACATCATCAAGGATACTCATCACGCACCCAGGCTCTGATTCAATCCTCTACCCTACATAATGAAGGATACCCATCACGTAAACCTGGACTTATTCAATCTCTACCCTACATAATCAAGGATACCAATCACGCACCCAGGATCTTATTCAATCTCTACCCTACATAATCAAGGATACTCATCACGTACCCAGGATCTTATTCAATCTCTACCCTACATAATGAAGGATACCCATCACGTACCCAGGATCTTATTCAATCTCTACCCTACATAATCAAGGATACCCATCATGCACCCAGGATCTTATTCAATCGCTTCCCTACATCATGAAGGATACCCATCACGTCCCCAGGATCTTATTCAATCTTTACCCTACATAATCAAGGATACCCATCACGCACCCAGGATCTTATTCAATCTCTACCTTACATAATGAAGGATACACATCACGTACCCAGGATCTTATTCAATCTCTTCCCTACATAATCAAGGATACCCATCATGCACCCAGGATCTTATTCAATCTCTACCCTACATAATGAAGGATACCCATCATGTACCCAGGATCTTATTCAATCTCTACCCTACATAATGAAGGATACCCATCACGTACCCAGGATCTTATTCAATCTCTACCCTACATAATCAAGGATACCCATCATGCACCCAGGATCTTATTCAATCGCTTCCCTACATCATGAAGGATACCCATCACGTCCCCAGGATCTTATTCAATCTTTACCCTACATAATCAAGGATACCCATCACGCACCCAGGATCTTATTCAATCTCTACCCTACATAATGAAGGATACACATCACGTACCCAGGATCTTATTCAATCTCTTCCCTACATAATCAAGGATACCCATCATGCACCCAGGATCTTATTCAATCTCTACCCTACATAATGAAGGATACCCATCATGTACCCGGGATCTTATTCAATCTCTCCCCTACATAATGAAGGATACCCATCACGTACCCAGGATCTTATTCAATCTCTGCCCTACATAATCAAGGATACCCATCACGCACCCAGGATCTAATTCAATCGCTTCCATACATCATGAAGGATACCCATCACGTACCCAGGATCTTATTCAATCTCTACCCTACATAATGAAGGACACCCATCACGTAAACCTGGACCTATACAATCCTTACCCTACATAATCAAGGATACCCATCACGCGCCCAGGATCTTATTCAATCTCTACCCAACATAATCAAGGATACTCATCATGCACCAAGGATCTTATTCAATCTCTACCCAACATAATCAAGGATACCCATCACGTAAACCTGGACTTATTCAATCCCTACCCTACATAATCAAGGATACCCATCACGCACCCAGGATCTTATTCAATCTCTACCCAACATATTCAAGGATACCCACCATGCACCCAGGATCTTATTCAATATGTAACCTCCATATTGCTTTCATTGCAAAAATAAATTTTGAGTGCTTTATCATTCAGAAACCGTTGTGGCCTGTTTCAAGTTCCATTGCATTGCTGCACAGACCGAACAGCAAGAAAAAGGCAAGCCACAAAGTATACCAAAACAACAACCACAAAGGTTTATCTCTCGAGTTCTTTAAAAGTGAAATTCAAGTGGGAAATTGGTGAATTAAATTCAAATATTTATCAAGCCGATCTCGCGAGATCTTGGAGACGGCGGCAGGGATTTTCGAAGCTCCACACGGTCTCCACGTTTTTCGAAGTTAAGTCTGTTCACAATTGTATTTTGTCGAAACTGTATTTATCTTTCGGTGTGTGAAGTTATTGTGTGCAACTTTGGTTGTTTCTCGGTGTTTATCTTTCATAAATTGATCGTCTGTTTGCCGTGTCGCGAGCAAGGCCTTGTACAGTGTGCACTGTACAACCTTGAGGCTTTGCTTTTTCTCTCAGTGGTCCGTCGTTTGTGATCCAATAACTTTCGTTCTCTGTATTCCCAGTCTTTTCACCCATAGCCTACTTCCTTGTGTAAATCTCAACTCAAAAAAAAAAAAAAAAAAAAAAACATTTCCTTCTCTGTTCTCATTCGTTTATTCATTCTTATTCGTTCGTTCGTTCTTCGACCACGTATTTCTCCCCCATTTCCCCAGACAGTTTTCACTCATTAACCTTCAATGTTTACACTTTCCCCTCAAGTTATGTATTCCGTCATATTTTATAACACCTTTTTCTTCTTCTTCTTTAAAAGGCTGCTTTCGACTTGCTCACCAAATCAATTCATCCCAAAAAAAATATCCATCTCCTATAGTGCCTTTTTTCTACATTCCCTAAACTCTCCTGCACTCCATCCTCCATCCAGCGTCCTTAAACGTATTTTTAACTCGAAGGTCACAAGAAACTCATTTTGCAATAAATGTTCGTTTCCCATAAATCGTACACTTTCAAAAATCCAATCTCACCCCTCCCCTCCAAATCTTCCCCATAACCCCTCCCCTCCAAATCTTCCCCATCACCCCTCCCCTCCAAATCTTCCCCATCACCCATCCCTTTCAAATCTCCCCCCTTGCCCCCTCCCTCCTAAACTACCCCCTCACCCCTCCCCGCCAAGACGCCCCCTCGCCCCTCCCCTCCTAGACTCCTGCCTCACCCCTCCCCTCCAAATCTCCCCCATATCCCATCCCTTTCAAATCCCTCCCCTTGTCCCTTCCCTCCCAAACTCCCCCCTCACCCCTCCCCTTCAAATCTCCCCACCCTCATTGCTTCTCAATTTCCCCCCTCTCACTCCCCCTCCTCAAAGCGTCCTCCCCGCTTCTTCCCCCTTCAAACTCTCACCTCCATCTCCCCCAACCTTCTGCCTCGCTCTTCCCCCTCCTCAAATAACACCTCATTGTGGCTCACCCAATCACCATCAAACCTTTTGTCCGCCCCATCCTTCCCTTTCTCCGAGCTATTCTGAAATCTCTGACACACCTTCAACAGCTCTCCCTACCTCTTCCACCTCTTCCACATCTTACCCTACCCCTCCTCCCCCCTGTTCTGTATCTGATGCTCCCCCTTCCTCTTCATTAACGGTATGGACCTCAAACATCCGGGGCCTTCGTTCAAACTTAACTGATCTCTCCATACAGGTTGCTTCTGTCAAACCAGACGTGATCTGCTTAACAGAAACTTTCCTCCTTTATGATGTCTCTGATTCCATAGTATCTCTCCCGGGCTACTCCCTCCTCCGGTATGATAGACCTGAGCCTCGTCCTGGAGGCGGGGTTGCTATCTTTATCAAAAACTCTCTTCCTCACTCGCCCTGCACTGCACTCTCTCCACCTCACCCCCAGGAATACCTCTGGCTACGGCTTCCCCTTCGCTCCCACCTCTTGTTCATATGTGTGTTGTACCGTCCACCAAACAGTGATGACTCCATCTACATCTCGCTGTCTGATGATATGGACCAACTTCTATCTACTCATCCCAACTCTCTCTTCCTCATATGTGGTGATTTCAACTGTCATCATGCCAGTTGGCTGGGTGTGGGTACCTCTCTCACCAGCCATGGCTCCTCAGCAAAGGACTTCTGCGACTCACTGGGACTGACACAATCTGTCAATTTCCCGACCCGGATCTCAGTCAACGGAACATCTTCTCTTCTGGACTTGGTTATGACTAACTTCCCTGAAAATGTCTGCTGCTCTTCTTCTGCTCCGATCGGATCATCTGATCATGTCCTTGTTAAAGTGGACATCTCTCTGACCATCCTCAGGGAGCCTGCTCAGCGTCGACGAGTCTGGCATTTCACTCAGGCCAACTGGCACGGTCTTCAAGCAGCCATCAATCATCTGGACTGGTCTCCCATCTCTACCACCTCTGACATCAACTCATCCTGGGAATTCTTCCAAAGTAAATTGCTCTCTCTCATGCACAGATTTATCCCATCTCGTCTTCAGTTGTCATACCCTTCCTCCCGTCCATGGTACACGGAATCTTGTGGTGAGGCTGTTGCCCAGAAACAACTTGCCTTTGTCTCCTGGAAAGCAAATCCAACGGAAGGAAATCTCATTTCCTTTCACAAAGCCCGAAACAAGTGTGTGTCCACCCTCAGGAGAGCCAGGAAACAATATCTCTCCGTTCTCAAGACCGAACTCTCTTATCTGTCTCCCTCTTCCAAATCCTGGTGGCGTCTGGTCAAATCCGTTTCTGGTGTTTGTTCCCCCTCCATCCCCTCCCTTACCTCAAACGGCTACACAGCTGACTCCGCACGTGAAAAAGCTGAATGCCTCAACTCTGTGTTTGCCTCTAAATCTTGTGTCCCAAACCCATCCCTCTCTGTACCCACCATACCCAGTCGTACCCTGCTGCTCCTGGACTCCGTGTCCTTTCCTCCTGACAAGGTGGAAAAGTTTCTGTCAACCCTCGACTCTGATTCTGCAACTGGACCCGACGGCATCAGCCCACGGGTCCTAAAATCCTGCTCTGCTGCTCTATCTCACCCTCTCTCTGTTCTCTTCACCCTCTCTTTTGCTCAAGGTCAACTGCCATCTGCTTGGAAATCAGCCAACATCACCGCTTTGCACAAAAAAGGTGCAAAAACAGATCCTAGCAACTACAGACCAATCAGCCTTCTCCCAATTATCAGCAAAGTCATGGAATCCATCATTGCTTCTGATATGAAATCTTTCCTCTTCTCCAATGGCTTGATCTCTGATCATCAATTTGGTTTCAGACCAGGTCACTCTACTCTGGACATGCTGCTTCTGCTGTCTCAACAATGGATGGAGGTCCTCAATGCCAAACAGGAAATTAGAGCTGTCTCCCTCGACATATCACGTGCCTTCGACACGGTCTGGCACCCCGCTCTGCTCACCAAACTCTCCTCCTTTGGTATCCATGGAAATCTCCACGCATGGCTGGCGGACTTCCTCTCTAGTCGTCGTCAACGTGTGGCCCTGAATGGGTTTCTCTCATCTCCTCTTCCTGTTCAGGCCGGAGTTCCCCAAGGCAGTGTTCTGGGCCCCGTGCTTTTTCTGGTCTTCATCAATGATCTCTCTGACTCTCTCGAAAATCCTCTCTATCTCTTTGCTGATGACTCCACTCTCTGCCGCTCCATTCCTCTTCCCTCAGATCGGCAGTCTGCTGCCTCCTCACTTTCTGAAGACCTGGACAAAATCACAGACTGGTCAAACAAGTGGAACATGTCTTTCAATCCTGACAAATCTCACACTCTTACTATGACTCTCCGAAAAGATCGACTGGACAACCCTCCCATCTACTTTCTCAACAATCCTGTCCAAGAAGTTCTGTCGCTCAAGATTTTGGGTCTCACTATCTGCCATGATCTTTCTTGGGAAAACCACATTTCCAAGCTGGCCTCCAAAGCCAGTCGCCGACTGGGCATCCTCCGTCGTGCGAAGTCCTTCCTCGGCACACCTGAGCTCCTCACCACATACAAGGCTTTCATCCGCAGCTCAATGGAATACTGTTCTCCCCTATGGGCCGGTGCTCCTGCCTCACACCTAGCTCGGCTTCACGCTGTTGAAACCAAAGCTTTCAGAATTATTGGAATCTCCCGCGATGAAGCTATCTCTGAGGGCCTTTCACTCACTCACCGCAGGCAGGTAGGTGGTCTTTCTGTCTTCTACCGACTCCTCTCCGGCCTTGCACCCCCAGCTCTCTCTGTGCTCTGTCCCCCAAATATTCCTACAGGTCGCACAAAATCTGCCAGCAACCCTCTGATGGTTAAACTGCCGAAATCTCGGCTCTCCGCTCACCTTCACTCTTTCATTCCACTTTTCTCCCGCCTCTGGAACAAACTC